>NW_017309390.1:16697-35813 GCF_000935625.1 Nanorana parkeri
CTAGCCGACCTGTGACAATGAGACTGTCACAGGTCGGCTCAGTAGATCGGGAGGTGAGGGAACACATACCGGGTTCCCTCACCTCTCGATCCTGTCACGGCTCTCTGCCGTGACAGGGGGAGGGGCTGGATTCCCCTCTCCCCGCTCCGATCTGCCAGCGCTGACTGGCGGAACGGACGGGGGAGGGGACGGGTACAGCTGGCTCTGCCTCTAGATAGGCAGAGCCAGCTGTCACTCACGCAGCTGGGCGGATCCCGTCATCTAAGTCGGGATCCGCTCCAGGTGCGGCGTCTCAGTATACCGCGAGCTGTAGCTCGCGGTTTACTGAGCTTAGGGTAACGGGAGGACACTAGTTGGTGTCCTCCCGTTACCCCAAGGAGAACTATGGGGAAAAACACTAACCCCATAGTTCTCCTTTAACATGATGAAAGTCATGATCCAATATTATAGACCTAACAAAAAAAACTAACCAAATTGAAAAGGGGATGACAAGGTTTGTATACTCAAATGGTTCACTAACTGGCCCTTCCTGTCTCCAAAAATTAAAATCTAGAGGTAAAATAAAATTTAGACAAATAAAACAGACATATTATTATCTAAAAAGATAGAATGATGCCTATAGATAAAATTGCATTCCACTCTGTTAGGGCATGTGTATGGTGCAAACACATTGTACTGTCAATTTGTTTTTTCATATCTTAAGTGCAAGTCTTGCAATATCTTACAAGTATCTTTTTTCTGCGATGTATGTGTGTTTGGGAGGCAGCATACAAAGCAATTTTTGGGAGGGGGTGCTCAGTTTTTTCCGCTTAAAATGGTGTTACAGGTGTGTTCTAGTGCATTTGTTTGCGTTTTTGATGCGTTTGTATTAGGGATGCACTAACATATCGGCAGCAAATGGCACTTTTGGCAAAATGTTGAAAGTGCAATTTTCTTGCCGAAATAGCGGTGCATCGGTTCTTTCTCTCCTCCCTGCTGGTTGCTGCTCTGTGTCCCAGCGGGGAGGAAAGAAACTGTCACAGGAGGCCAAGCGCTGCTGGAGGAGAGCGCTGTAAGCGGCTGACGTCTCTCCTCCCTGCACCACTCCGCTTCTTGTCACAGATCGGGAGAGTGGTGTGGGGGCGGAGACAGTGATTGCTGTCACAGGAGGCTGAGCTCTCCTCCTCACTGCCCTGCCCAGCCTCCTGTGACAGCCAATCCAGGATGAAGAGCAGCAGTGTGGGTGGAGACATCTGTCATTGCTTCCACAGGAGTCCAAGCGCTGCTGGAGGAGAGGGCTGTGGGCGGCTGGCGTCTCTCCTCCCTGCACCGCTCAGCCTCCTGTCACAGATCGGGAGAGTGGTGTGGGGGCGGAGACAGCTATTGCTGTCACAGGAGGCTGAGCTCTCCTCCGCACTGCCCTGCCCAGCCTCCTGTGACAGCCAATCCAGGATGAAGAGCAGCAGTGTGGGTGGAGACATCTGTCATTGCTGTCACAGGAGGCTGAGCTCTCCTCCTGCACCGTCCTGTCCAGCCTCTTGTGACAGCTGTCAGGATGGAGAGCGGGTACAAACACTCAGCGATCTGCGATCGCTGAGTGTTTGTAAATAATTGAGGACATAGTATGTTTACCATATCCTCAATTATGAATGCATGGGAAGTGATTTACATCATTACATCACTTCTATTTACATATTCATGATTGAGGATTAGGGATGGTCCGAGTGTACGATTTGAACATGAGTTCAAATCGAACATCGGCCATTTGAGCGTTCGGCGAACGCCGAACTTTATGGGACATTAGCGTTTTTTTTACCGCGGACGTTCCATAATGCAAAATGCCTTCTGAAGCTCTAATTGGTTAAAGTCTTGCACCTGACCACAGGTCAGGTGCAAGACTGTGCCCAATGAAAGCTCAGTATTGAATTAGAGCCATGGTTGGGCAAAGTCATGATGACTCTGCCCAATCACGGCTCGCCTATCAGATGTCGGTAAACTACACAATTGGGAGGAGCTAGCTGTCACCGCTAGCTCCGCCCAATTGTGTAGGTTTTGCCGGCATCTGTCAAAATGTCATTATGCGGCGGGAGTCGGCGGGGAGCGGACGGGAAGGCGGCCAGCAGGTTTTTGAAAAATGATTTCTCTTTATTTTTTATTGTTTGATTTTTTATTTCGTCGTCGTCATGGACAATGCAACGACTTGTCAAAAACATGTCTTTTGTTTTTTTTCAATTAAAGGATTTTATCTAGTCTGGACTTTTTAATAAATATTTTCTTTAACCCTTTAGTTTTGTTTCGATTTTCACATTTCTATTTCAGTGCACCTCTAGTTTTTATGCGTTCCAGTTCATTCCAGACATGAGTGTACCTTTTACAGTGGTTGTCACCCTGTCTTTCAATGTTTTAAAAAAATGAGCACTCCTGGTCACTCGGGTGTTAAGGAGCTTTTTAAGAAAAACGCAGTCTCCAGCGAATCTGGAAAAGCTATTGCCGTTTGTTCTCATTTAACCAGACCAGCAGAAGCCCAGCCTCTTATTTGAAGGATTTTTTTTTTTTTTAATTCTTTATTTTCAAACAAAAAGGTTGGGGTACATTGAAAGAGAGAACATGTGGAGACCACATGGTCTCGCATATTGTTTAAATAACAAACAGTGAGTCATATAGTATAAAACTCGATAACACGTTGTAAGATCGGTTCAGGTAATAATGTTTGCCCCCGCCCTTAAGGCATTTTATGGTGAACAAAAAATAAGCCAACACAACACACAAACCAAAGGAAGAAGAGAACACTTGGTTGGTGCGGGTGGTCGGGTACAGCCCCACTAAATGGGAGGCCAGCCCAAACACAGTCACCCCGCTACCTCACATACTAGGCAAACAGAGACAAACACTGACTCACAAACATAAAACACAAAGAAACGTAGAAATAGCAGAAAGCAAAGTGAAGAATGCAGTCCAGCTCCCTGGCGGCCCCCAGCCCTATCATCCCCAGTGCTATACATCCTCCACACTTTGGGTGGCATGGTTGGGCAGCACCTCAGTCTCCCGCATCCTCCCTGCACACCGCGGCAAAAGCGTCCGAGCCCCTGAATTGGACCCAGGCTCCCCATGTGGCTACATATCTGGACTGCGACTCCCGTAAGCTGGAGGTTAGATCCATATTCATGGTATTAGAGCGGGTTTGTCTCCACAGAGCTGGTATGCATGCTCTAGCTGCGTTCAACAGGTGAAATCAGTCAGCTGCCGTTTAGGGCCCGAGATCTCCGAGAAGGAGCATAGGAAATGACTCAGCTGCAATGCGCACCACCGTCGCATTGGGGGATCCGTGGTTGCGTGTAGCTGGGCTATCTGTTTCCACTGACCTATCTCCTGGAAGTGACACACCCTGGTGGCACCTGCGGAAGTCAGGGCTCTGGCCAGTGGGCCCTGCATTCCGGGGGGGAAGCCTGGGTTCCCCACCACCGGCGTCAAGGGCGAAGTGGGGGGAGTAAATCCTGTAGACATGAGCGTCTTCGATATCGCTCCCATCCTGGCACGAACCAGCGGGTTTGGCCACGACGACAGCGGCAGAGTCGGGGTTATCCAAGGAATGCTCCTCAGGGGCATCTGGCAACCCTCCTGTTCTAATGCCACCCACAATTTTAATTCAAAGTGACAGCACCAATCCAACACTACAGATAGGTGGGCAGCCTTATAGTACAACGTGGGGTCAGGAAACCCTAACCCCCCCGCCTCCCCCTTTCTGGACAGGATCTGGTGGCGCAAGCGAGCCCGCTTATTCGCCCACAGGAATTTCAGGAAGCTGGACCTGACCTGTTTAAGGAACCCAGCGGGTACATTAACTGGCAGTGTCTGAAAGAGGTAGAGCAACCTGGGTAGTATGGTCATTTTCAAGATGCTATTTCGACCCATCCACGTAAACGTGGGGCGATCCCAATTCTTCAGGTCCTGGTCAATGCGTTTCTGCATCGGGGTAAAGTTTAAGGAGAACACCTGTCTAAGGTCCGCTGGTATAGCCACCCCCAAGTATTTGATATGTGTGGATGCCCATCGAAACGGAAAGGCCGTCCGGAGGGCACGTACGCGAGCGTCAGGGATGGATACATTCAGCGCTTCAGATTTACCAAAATTCAATTTGAAGTTCGCCAATCGCCCGTACACCTCCAGTTCCCGCACAATGTTAGGCAGCCATATCTCGGGGTGCGAGACATAGAGCATCAAGTCATCCGCATATGCAGCAACTTTATGGTGCCCAGATGGCACCTCCAGCCCTCGGATGGCAGTCGAGGCCTGTATCCTCCGGAGGAGTGGCTCTAGAGTGAGTATAAATATAAGAGGCGACAAGGGGCATCCCTGGCGCGTGCCATTTGTGATGGAGAACGGTTTCGAGAGGACGCCGTTGACCCTGACCATTGCCGATGGCTCGGTATAGAGAGCGGTGATCCAGTGCCTCATGTTACTCGCCAAACCAATGTGTGCAAGCGTCTCACCCAAAAACGACCAGTCGACCCTATCAAAAGCCTTCTCCGCGTCTAGGGACAGCAGTAGAAGAGGCTGTGATTGGGAACGGGCCAGGTGTATCACGTTGAGAGTCCTTATGGTGTTGTCCCTTGCCTCGCGGCCAGGGACAAAGCCAACTTGGTTGCGACTAACAAGGTCTGCCAGGAAAGGGAGCAAACGGGAGGCGAGCATGCGGGTGAAGATCTTTAGGTCCACATTCAACAGTGAGATGGGTCTGTAACTTGCACAATGCAGAGGGTCTTTTCCTTCTTTATGTATCACCGTTATGTGCGCTCTCAGAGAATAATGCGGCAAGGGTCTGCCCTCTAGGAGAGCGTTGAAGGCAGATAGAAAGTGTGCGCCTAAGTGTTCCCGATAATGCTTATAGTAGGTAAGGGTTAGCCCATCTGGGCCAGGGGCCTTACCCGGCTTCATGTCGCGTAGTGCACAGTCAAACTCTACTTGGGAAATCGGGGCTTCCAGAGCCCGGCTATCAGACTCAGCTAGGTGCGGTGTACCAGAGGAGGCCAGGTATTCCCTGATCTCTGACACTCGCGTAGCCTGAGCGGTAGGCTCTATCGTAGAGTGTAAGTTATACAGTTTTGTAAAGAATAAATGGAATTGGGCCGCTATGTCTGAGGACCGTGATGTCACTGTCCCAGAACCCGAGCGGATGGACGGAATGAAGTTCCGAGACTTAGAGTCTCGTAGGGCATTGGCCAGAATCCGACGGGCCTTGTTCCCATACTCATAGAACGAGCGGCGGGATCTGGCCAACTGGGCCTTCACTCCGTCCATCAGGAGCTCATGGAGTTCTGTTCTCGTTCTTGTCAGGGATGCCAGCGTGTCAGCAGCTAGAGCCGTCTTGTGGCGCAATTCTAGGGTCCGTAGTTGGGCGTATAGGTCATCGACTCTCTGCTTTCGCGCGCGTTTGCGTCTGGCTCCTAGTTTAATTAGGGTGCCCCTGATCACACACTTGTGTGCTTCCCATAAGGTCAAGGGGTTCTGCGTAGGGGAGCTGTTTTCCCGAAAGTAACACGCCAGGTCCAATTGGACCTCGGCGGCGATGTCAGGGTCCTGGAGCAGGGATTCATTAAGGCGCCATGAGAGTGGTGGTCTGTTTTCTCCCCCTATATCTAAGCTTATATGTATGGGAGAATGGTCTGACAGCGTTGAGGTACCTATGGAAACCGTCGTTACAAGGGGTAGTGTAGCATGTTGTAACAGGAAGAAGTCAATCCTAGAGTAGGATTGGTGGGGGGCCGAATAATGGGTGTAGTCTCTACCGGTAGGGTCATTAAGGCGCCAGGGATCAATCAACTGTAGGTCAAACATTGATCGCTTGATGCGTCGCCTCTGAGCATTCGTGATCTGGGAAATTCCCCTAGATGAATCCATGGCTGGGTCGAGCACCAGATTAAAATCCCCCCTAACACCCAAAGCCCCTCAGCGAATACCATTAGTCTAGACCACACAGATTCCAAGAAGTCTATCTGACCAGAGTTGGGGGCATATATTGCGACCAAGGTCACCGCCCGCCCATGTATAGCCCCTTTAACCAGCAGCATCCGCCCCTCTGGGTCAGCATACTGATCCGTGTAGGTCCACGGGAGGGACTTGGCCAGCACTATGCTCACCCCTCTAGATTTGGAGTCAGGGGACGGGGCATGGTAGGACGTCCCGTATCTGTGGTTCCCCAATTTCGGAACCCGTCCCACCATGAAATGGGTTTCCTGTACAAAAGCTACCTGTGTCCGAGAGCGCCACAGCGCGCCCAAGACACACAACCGTTTTTCAGGGACTCTGAGACCACGCACATTAAAGGAGGTGATACGCACCTCCGGCATGGTCGGCTAAACCACGCATCCACGGCAGGGTCGACCGAGAGGGCCCGGGATACCTCCCAATAGTGCAGGCCTCTGATGGTAGAGATCCGGGGGAGTCCTGGCCCCCGGGACCACCAGGTACGGAGCGGGGGAGAAGCACAAGGATTAGGGACACAAAAGCAACAGCACAAAGGGAATAGAGTAGAGACAAACAGAACACAAACGGAAATCACTCGAAGGTGAGAGCTTTCCTGACCCTCGAGTGAGAGCAACACACAAACACGACAGGGGCGTTCCTATGCTTTACCTCCTAAGCGGAGAGGAAACACCCAACAATTGGGGGAAGAGACTGAACACAGCAAGAGTGAGAGATGCAGACCCGGGAGTGTACATTACCAATAGAACAATTCCAATCCCACCACTGCCCCTGGCCCTCCCCTGAATAAAGAAAACACCATGCTACCGCAGCCCCAACGTGGTACGGCAGCAGATACGTCCGAAAAAACAGCTATCATCTCCCCCCTGCCAGTGTAGCTCCCCGTCTATCTGACTGGACACGGCATAGGTTCAACCGCTGGGGGAACATGGGTACCCACATTGTGCTAAACAACACGTGGATAACCAGAAAAAAACCCCAAACCATAATGCAGAGGAGAAAACTCTCAGAACAAAACTCCCCCCGCCCCATCCCGACAGCACCAGCAAGTGATCGGTCTGGCGCAGGGAGCCCCCAGGCCCATATAACTGTGAACCTTAATCAGCCACTAGGCCTCCCCTAGACAGGACTCCCCTCGCCACACCGATCCACAGCACTCACCCCATAGCTTAACAAAGCAGTCATTGCGGGGATTCAGATAAACATGGGTAAGCATAAAAATATGTAGGTGGGCACTGGACCCCCACATAATCAAAAACCATCGGGGGTACCAACCCTATGCAATTACCATAATCCTTGCAGACAGTGCGGAATGCCGCTCGCCCTATCCAGCAGATCCACTAGGAAGAGCTGGGTGGTCACGAGAGGACAACATAATGAGAGCCAGGGTGCTGGCAGGTGTCCACCCGAAGACACAGCAACCAGATGTAGGCATTCTGGTCTAGGAGTTAACAGCCCTAGGAAGCTGGTCATGCCAGTGTGTCGTGGCCGGACCAGCAGATCCACCAGGAAGAGCCGGGTGGCCACGAGAGGGAAACATCGGAGAAGCACAGTCATTGGCAGGTGTCCATACATGTATAATAAGAAGATAGGCAGGCCCTCTGGGCCAGGAGGGAGTCTCGGGGACAACAGTTAATCAGGTAAGGTGAGAGAAAAAAAGATGTTAATGGCTGTGATTTTAGACTTTCTTAGCGACCATCAGCTTATAGTAGAACTGTTCAGCAGACTGTCCCCTTTAAATTTATAGCTGTCATCAGCGGGTCACAAGCCGCTGATGACCGCTATTTTAAAAAATACCGGGCGCACTTTAAAAAAAAAAAAAATGAACTGTGGCAGCGCATGGCAAAGCTTTGTGACGCATTGCCATGTGTTGTGATCTTTGTGTTGCAATAAATATACGCCTGTATCATTTTATCACAACACAAACACCAACACAGTGTGAAAACAATTTTTTAACATAAGTTCCTTTTTTACAGTTTTGCGTACCGTAATTTTTTTACCTTTTCGCAAAAAGGCGCAATTTCAAATTTGCAAATATTTGTTATTTATTAACTCAATACAGTTTTATCTTTTAGATTTAGTCAGAAAGAAGAAGGTTATTTTAAAGGATTTGCAATCTTTTCTAGGTGCTCTAGCTTTTGCTACCCATGTGATGCCAGTTGGGAGAATTTGTTCCTGTCGATTGTATGCAACTACTTCTGGTTTGAAATCCCCCTTTTCTCATGTCAGATCTGGTGATTTAAAGGAGGATTTATATGTCTGGTATGGATTTATGACTAAGTTTAATGGTAGATCTGTTTGGCAGGAGGAATTTATTGTTATCAACGATTTTAGGTTCTCAACGGGACACTTCTGGATCTGTTGGTTATGGTCTTTTTTGGGATGGTCACTGATGCTGCAGTGCTTGGCCACGCTCCTGGTTTGCCAGACAGTTTACCAAAATATTGTTTTGTTGGAATTATTTCCTGTTTTGGCAGTGGTGGCTTTATGGGATAATGGTTTCCGCAGTAAAAGGATTTTATTATAGTCGGATAATAAATGTGTGGTATTTGCGGTTAACTGTCTGTCTTCTAAATCTGCTCCTGTAGTTATTTTTAGTTTTTCCGTGTCTCCACTGTAACATTAGGCTTAAAGCTAAATATGTGCCTGGTAAATGAAATTGCACTGCTGATGCCCTGTTGCGTTTTGCAGATGGAGGCAGCAGATATGGAGGGTTACCCTTGTCCGGGTTACCTTTGGGATTTGATTTAAACATTATTTCTGATAATATAAGGCATTCTGTTGCTAGTTGTACATGGGAGCAATATTCCCTTGCGTGGAAACAATGGTGTCGTTATTTATGTTCTTCTTGTTTTGTAAATATCCATTCCTCTGAGGCTTTAGTTCTTTTGTTTATTTGTTTTCTCAAATTAGAGCTTCAAAAACTGATCTGCTTGGAAGGGGATCCTGGATTACTCTGAATTTGTTGGCTCCCCACTTTGCCCTTTGTGTAATGTTAATGCCTTTTTGTCTAATAAGGCCATCTTCTCTAGGTAATTTTTTAGTTAATTCGGATGGTTCGCCACTTTCTACATTTCAGTTTAACAGAGTTTTCTTTAAATGCTTGTCGGTGGCTGGTTCCGGTGTATTAAAATTCTCTTTGCACTCCTTGCGAATAGGTTCTGCTACAGAGGTTGCTAAATTGGGCCTTGATCACAGTATCATCCAGAGATTAGGTAGATGGGAGTCCAACAGGTTCAGAATGTATATTAGGCCTAATTTATCTGTTTAATATTTTAGGTAAGACACTTTCCATCTGGATTGTTGGACATAGTTACATCTTCTGGGCACAGCAGCATGCTTCAAGGAGAGTGTATACCCAGAGAAGTTTCTTGTCACCTGGGCAGGTCAGCGAGGTATGATTTGGTTACTTGTTTAGTTTGGATGTATAATAAATGGCCTGCTCCTGATATTTTGATTGTACACCTGGGAGGAAACAATGTTAGCAAATGTAACACTGCTGAATTGCCTTTTAGAAAAAGAGGGACATCTCTTATTTTATGTTGTACTCTCCTCACACTTTCATAATTTTTTTCGAAATAGTTCCTAGGTTACTCTGGTTGCTTTCTCCTGCATTTCGGCACTTGTAAAAAATTCGAAGGTGTATCAACAGGTCCATAGAAAAATTCATGCCTTTTGGGGGTGGATTTTCTTAGACATGTTGATCTGGAAGGTGGTATTCATGGTATTTACAGAAATTATGCAGTTCGCCTTTCTGATGTTGGTCTTGACATTTTCAATCTTGGATTACAAAACTGTTTGGAAATGGCAGTGGTGAGGGTGCCAGGCTTTAATTAAAGCCTGGCGTGTGGGAACATTTAAAAAAATGGAAAACTGTTTTTATTATTATTGGTGTGGTTGGGCCTTTCTAGCCAAGCACTAGTTATGTAATATGTAAGGTGATGTTAATAAGTTATGGTATTCATATATATATAATATTTCCCTAATCATCTTCCAGGACAGCAAACTGAGAGATGATTGGTTCCTCCTTCTACAGAGCGAACCGGAAACAGAACGAGCGGGTTGTGCAGACGGGCAACGAGAGCGTCATCGCTTAACCAGAGCTGGAACGAAGCGTGTGGGGGTGATGGGTGTGGTGGTGTGGTGGTGTGGTGCTCGAGGGGTGATCGGAGTGGAGCGAACGACGAGCATGCATGGATTGAACAGTGAACGGTTGAACGGTGAGCGTGTGAGTGTTGATCGGTGAGTGTGCTGCTGCAGTCAGAGGAGAGAGGAGGGTGCTGTGCAGCGATCAAGGGGGGAACAGAGAGCAAAATCTAAGGAAGAGCACTCTGTGGAGTGGTGAAGGGTGAGAAGAGTGGAAACTGATTGGGGCAGAGAATCTATGTGAGAGGGTGGATTGGATCTGGTTGTCTGGTTGATTGTATTGCATTGTATAACGAAATCTGACTGTCTTCCATTGAGCAGATAGTCATTACGGTGGTAACTGCTGGGCATTAAATGTGATAATCCACCGGAAACTATTGTGGTATTGACTGAATTATCAATAACTACTGTGCATTGGGAATCATTATCTGCCGTGAATTACTGTGGTACTAACTGTGTACTCACTGTGTGCTAATTACTGCTGGGCAATAGGGGTAATAATCAACTAAGAATTACTGGGGGTACTGACTCCGCTGAGCATTGGGAGTTTTATTCCATAGGGAACTATTGTGGTACTGACTGTTTTACCAATGACTGTTGAGCATTGGGTGTAATAATCTGCCGGGTATTTCTGTGGTGCTAGCGTGTCACTAATAATTGCTAAGCATAAGTAGTTTTAACCTGCCAGGGAATTAAGGAGGTATTTAGTGCATTAACAATAGCTGCTGTGTATTGGTAGTATCAATCTTCTGGGGAAGTATTGTGGAAATACTTTGTGACTATTAACTGCTGTTCATTGGTATTACTAGTATTAATCAGCCAAGGCTACTGTGGTACTAACTACTAAGCATTGTTTGTTTGTATTGATTTGAGGGGAAAAAAATTCTGGTTGTAAACTACTGAGCATTGGTTGTATTAATCTTACGTGGAATTACTGTGGTACTAACTATATTGCTAATAACTGCTGTGCATGGTAGTAGTGAGCTGCTGGGAACTATTTGGGTAACAACTGTGGGGCATGGTGTTATCAGGCACTGAAGACTTATACCCTTAAAACTTTGAACTCTCATTACTGTGGGCCACTTTGAGTTATATTTGGGTAAAAAAAAAAACATTTAAAAGTAGGGGGAAATAAATAAATACAAATGTCTTCCATGAGTGGATGCGTTTTGCAATGAATGTGTTTCTTGAACATGCCTTTGAGGGCGAATACTGTTGCACTAGTGAGCTAGTTGTTTGTCTGGAAGCCCAGATTCTGGATGTAAACAATAAACTGGCAACACTGAGAAGCATACACAACATGGAAAGGAGTCTGGATCTGACTCACCAGGTTCTGGAGAGTCAGATCCAGATTCTTAGAGGAGGAAGGAGGAGTGGAGGAGCAGGATCCCGCGGTGGGTAGCTGGGTTACTGTTAGAAGGCAGGGTAGAGGGAAGAGTGCAAGAGAGGCCAGCCCTGCATTAATACACCCCAATAAATATGCCAGGTTGCAGGATGTTGGGGATATTAGTTCAGGGGAGGCTTTGCTGGAGCAGAACGCCTCCTTTATCCGCAGGAGGAGTGACTGCTCCAGTCAGGATGAGAGGAAGATGGAGGGAAAGGAAAGACAGATTCTGAAGGTGGGGGATAGTATTATCAGAAGTACAGACAGGGTAATCTGCCATCGGGGCCGTGAGCGTCGAACAGTCCGGGGGCTCGTGTTCGACACATTGCAGAACGGATGGACAGGTTACTGGATGGGGTTGGGCATGACCCAGTTGTCATGGTACACATTGGCACCAATGACAAAATTGATGGCAGATGGAGTGTCCTAAAAAATTAGTTCAAGGATTTAGGTGCTAGTTTGAAGAAAAGGACCTCCAGATACTGCCGGTGCCAGACAGAAGGAATTGAGGAAACTAAACAAGTGGCTGCGGAGCTGGTGTCGGAAAGCGGGCTTTGGGTTCCTGGAGAACTGGGCTGACTTCTCAGTCGGTTACCGGCTCTACAGCAGAGACAGGCTGCATCTTAATGGTGAAGGTGCAGCACTTTTGGGGGAGAAAATGGTTAAAAGACTGGAGAAGCTTTTAAACTAGATAATGGGGGGGAGGGAATAAAAATGGGGAAAATAAAACATAGAATAAATACAGGGCCAGTTAATATACTGGGAGACGAACGAGAGCAGAGGGCTCACTTCAGTCAAACCTATTTGTAAACCTATTACTAGTGTATCTAACACACCTGGGTCAAATAAAACAATAAGCTGGGATTCAGGAACGTGCAATAATATAACTCAAACCACTAGCACAAAACTAAAATGTATGTACACAAATGCTAGAAGTCTAGCAAATAAACTAGAGGAGCTCAAACTATGAGCTACGATATAGTGGGAATAACAGAAACGTTATATTTTTAAAATGTTAATATTCGCGCTTCTGGATGTTATAAATAACTGACAGCTGCAGCGAAAGACTGACAAAGCCAAAAGCAATGTGGCCAAAAGAGTGCTAAACCAATATACCACGCTATCTCCCCTTATTGTGAAACAACTGAATATAATCCCTAAATAGACAATAAAACAACCCAAAAACACACATATGTGTGTATACCGCCGTATATCAAGCGTACACATAAAATACAATACGTATGGTGCAAAAAATATTGAACAATGTGAAATAAAGTGTGACTCATTAATTTTTGAAGATATGCAAATCAGTCAGCATAAATCAACAATCAATGTGAATAATGTGTATATAAATTAATAATGAGGATAATCAATAATAAATATTAAATAACTAAAGTCCATATAAAATATATAAAGTGCAAACTTCATCTAATCCTCACAGGACAAAGATAACTCGTGATCAGTTCAAGTAGTGATGAAAAAAAGGGATGAAAAAATAATTTATATGTGTAATCATATAATCCCACTCCGAAGAAAATACAATGCTCCCCACTCACCCGAATCAAATAGTCAAATCGCAGTGATCACAGGACGCTACTTTCCCCAACAAAGTAATGGCTTCCAACAGACCTTCTTTCTCTTTTCTCCACACGTGCATTCAATGCCTCACACTGATTGAAAGAAACAGTGTATCCTCTCCCAGTGCAAAACTCTTTCTTTCCCCACTCGACACCTTGAATGAATCAATAAACAGTCTCCTCACATCTCATACAAATAGATCGTAGCCGGGATTTTAGCTCACCGATAAAGAAACAAATATACTGCACATAGGGGGCGTGGCTGGCGCTCGAGCAAGATGGCAGCGGTTCCCTGAAGCTACGAGCAGCAGCCGTCCACAAGGCACGAAAACATTAGCGCTGGGGCCAGTATATTCCCGTGAGCTCTCTCCCCTTATAGACAACGGCAGAGGAGATGGGGAGGAATCGGCGGGGACCCGCCCGCCCGAAGAAACTCACCGATTTCTTCTTCACTCCGGATCAGCGGCGGATCCAAGATGGCGCCGGGATCTCGCCCCGCTCGACGGCCGGGGGGGTCGATCGGTGGCTCGAGGGGATCCGCGGCTAACATTTCGCCTACGGAAAGACCTAAGGGGAGGCCTCCTGCTACCTCCAGCCAAGCTCCTACGGTCCGCAGCCCTGTGAAATCCAGGCCGCGGATGACATCCCCCTCAGAGGCCCAGCACGAGGTGAGCCCTGTCCCTTCACAAGACGACACTAGGGAGCTTGTCATGCCCATAGATGCTTTCCCTACTCTGGATCAGCCTGTATCAGACTCAACCCTAAAGGATATGCTTATGTCCCTGAGAGGCTCGTTGCATACAGATATGCAAGCCATGATGAGGAAATTTGATGCTGATCTGTCTCAAGTGGGTGACAGGGTAGCTCATGTTGAAACCAAGATGGGAGAATTTGTCTCCACATTTAACTATCTGGTCGACTCGCACAATGCGAAAGAGGATGATCTAAATTGGCTTAAAGCTAAGGTGGCGGATATGGAAGATCGCTCCCGCAGGAATAACCTCAAAATAAGAGGGGTCCCTGAATCAGTGAGCAATGCTGATCTGCACCGTTATGCACAGAATATGCTTGAGGAAATTCTCCCTGACGTTCCTTCTTCAGAGCGTATTGTAGATCGCATCCATAGGCTGCCAAAACCTCCACACCTGCCGGATAAGATACCCAGAGATGTCATATTGAGGATCCATTTTTTTCATGTCAAGAAGAAACTGATGCTGTCGGCTCGGTCAACCTCCAACTTGCCTTCCCAATACACCCACCTGCAGTTCTATGTTGATCTCTCCCAACACACCCTGGGTATGCACAGACGCCTTGTACCCATCACGAAGGCTCTCCGCTCCCAAAAGATCATCTACAGATGGGGATACCCCACAAAGCTGATCATCACCAGAGATGGCGAATGCTACTCTATCACGACCCTGGAGCAGGGTCTATCCTTGCTTCAAGATTGGAAAATCACGCCGGACATCACCAGTGTCTCCAAGACATCTGAGAGAGCATCTCCCTTACAGGACGAATGGCATACGGTGACCCGCAAGAAGAGGGGGCAACCGACCACCTGATATGGCTCTGGCCCCACCATATGCTGAAGCATCTTCTTTTTTTTTTTTTTTTAAACCTCAGTGCCCCAAGGACCCTGTGTCCGCTTTTTTGGGGCAACCGACCACCTGATATGGCTCTGGCCCCACCATATGCTGAAGCATCTTCTTTTTTTTTTCTTTACACCTCAGTGCCTCAAGGACCCTGTGTCCGCTTTTCTTCTTTCACCCCCAATGATACGCTCAGTACGCAGTACTGCGGCTACACCCCCTTTGGGGGGGTGTCTCCTTTTTTTAATCCACTGTTTGAACGTTTATTTGTTGTTTTTTGCTTGTTCTATTTTTTGTTCTCTTTTTTCTCCTCTGTGCAGCCAATCCGATATGTGGCCGGACTACTCTCCTGGACTTCCCATACGGATATGCATTGACCTGCGGCTGCCTAGTAACCTGAGTTGGACACTCATCTCTTCTTTAACCGTTATACCTGCTTACGCGGTCAGTGAGTACAACTCTACACCCCTTGCACCATCTTATCTTCCTCCACCATGGCTGTAAAAGTTGTGTCCTTCAATGTTAAGGGGTTGAATCACCCTGCTAAACGACACAGCCTTTGGCCTGGGCGCGGACATTCTCTGCCTCCAACAAACCCATTTTCAAATATCCAAGACTCCTGCATTCGCTCACAAGAACTTCCCCCATATTTTTGCGGCTCACTCTCCAACTAAATCCAAAGGGGTGTTGGTGGCTGTGAAGGACTCTGCCCAATTCAGCAGATTATACAGCAGATCTTAGATCCCGCAGGGAGATATATTATTTTGGTCTGTTCCATAGCGCAGACGGTTTATACAATTGCTAACATTTATGCTCCCAATTCCCGTCAAATCAGGTTTCTCCACAAAATATTTAGGATTCTCTCTCGGGTTCGTCAGGGCAGTGTCATCATATGTGGTGACTTCAATGTTACCCCAGATTCCTCTGTTGACTCCACGAATCCGCATAGACACACCTCGAATTCCTTTAGTCATCTCCTACACCAGGAGGGCTTTTATGATGTGTGGCGTTGCCTGCACGCATCCGAGAGAGACTACACTTGTTATTCTCCGCCCCACAATTCATACTTTACGGAAACAATACGGATTGATTTGTTTTTAGTGGACAGAGGCCTTCTCCAGAGAGTATCAGCCTCCGATATTCACCAGATATCCTGGTCTGACCATGCCCCTGTATCCCTGGTGATGTCTGAGGGCAATACCAGGAACTCGTACGTGTGGCGCAATAATTTTCAGTTGCTCCACTCCCCTCAAATGGCTAAGCTCATTGGAGAACGCCTGTCCGAATATTTTTGCTGAAATGTGGACTCTGTGGAGGATCCTTTCTGTGTGTGGAATGCCCACAAAGCCTATATTAGAGGCCTGCTGATGAAGCTTGGTGCTGTACGCAAGAGGCAGAGGTTGCGGCAACTCAGCCAGTTACTATTACAGATGGGGCAGGTATAGGAGGCCAACAAACAGAGCCCCACCGCACAACGAGCCACCCTCTTACGTAAACTGAGGGAAGACCTCCGAATCCTCCTATTAGATCAATTTGATAAAGCTACTGGCCATATCAAAGCGTCTTTCTCGCAGGGCAGCAGGGCTGGCAAGCTGCTCGCCCGACGGGTAAAAGAACAACAAACAAAGACACGAATCCCATTCCTAATACATCCTACTGGTGGCCATAAATTGAAACATCCACAACATATAGCTGATTAATTTAGTGGATACTACAGCCAACTGTACAACCTTAGAGACAACACCTCTATCCCACATCCTAGCGCAGCGGATATAGATGGGTTTCTCCAGCATCTCAATTTCCCCTCTATGACATCTTCCCAAACGCTTAACACTTAATGCCCCCTTCACAGCCAAGGAGATCCTCCATGCCATTCAATCCCTGCCATTGAACAAATCCCCAGGACCAGACGGTTTCTCTGGGGAATACTATAAACAATTTGACACCATCCTCAGCCCACATTTACTGCGGGTGTTTGAGCGAGCCTTTTGTTAGGGTTAGACCCTATGTAATATGGGAGCAAGACCTCAATCACACTTACTCAGCAGACCAGTGGCTACAGGCATTCTCCTATACGCTTAAGACCACCAGATGCGTGGAACTTTGGGATTTGCATTACAAAATATCTTTGCAATGGTACTATACGCCACATAGGCTGGCCAGGATGTTTGCATCTTCCTCCTCTCTGTGCTGGAGATGGTGTGGGCTAATTGGCACCCTACACCATGTTATGTGGGAATGCAAATGCTTGACAAGCTTCTGGAGGGCGATATTCCAGAAAATAGCAGCTATTACGGGCGTGCTGATGGGCCCATCTTCTGGTATGGCGGTCCTGTCCCTGGGTATTGACCGCATTCCAGCACAATATCGGAAATTAATGGTACATATCCTTTTGGCGGCTAGACTTACCATTGTCAGGAAGTGGAAAAGCACTATAACCCCCTCGGTTAGTGAAACCCTATCCATAGTGAAGCTTCACTATCATTATGAGAGAATCATAGCCTACAAAGAAGGGTCATTAACCAAATTTGACGAGAAGTGGCTTCCATGGGTGCAATGGGCCACCACAACTGTATCAGCCTCTGGGGAGGGACAAGGCGGGAGTACAATTGATTCCACGTAATTACAAGTTAGGACGGTATGGCCATGTTTCATACTCGGGTGAATCAGTAGGCTTTATACACATAGCCTTGTTCCACTTATTTTGGTTAATAATATACATGATGTTCCAATTGATCACATGTTGACTGCTTTTTCTTGCAAAGAACAAAAGAAAACTGTTATATTATTATTATTGTTTGCACTTCTTTGTGACTGTTTACTTTGTCTTCTGCATATGAAAATTTCAATAAAAATATATTGATTTAAAAAATATATATATACCGCACATCAATAAATCATTCATTCATAAATCTTTAAAAATGTATTTTGTGCAAAAAACAATAAAAACTTACATTAATGACAAGTGGATAGAACTTGTAACCCACAAAGGGGTATATCTCACAATGTTCAGCAGGCGATAATGGTCCTAACGCAGCTCCACAATGGAATGAACAGGATAGCAGCAACGTACACGCTCGTCCCAGACACGTTTCGTCCTCATGGACTTTTGAAAAGTCCCCAAGCGACGGGAGGCGATCCCCCTTTCACCAGCCCTACCTTATGGTTGTGGTTTGGTGATACTACTTTGGCGACAGGGTGGCGGCTGGAACGTATGATGTTACGTTCTGGAAGAGGGAGGACTTACAGACGATGTTGTTGCGCAAAAATGAAAAACTGGGAGACGAACGCTTGAGGGGAATTCAATTCCTGAGTAGAGAAAGCAAAGTTCGTGTACCAGTGACGGTGCATATGTTCAATCCGAAACTTACGAACATGTTTGACACTTTCAATGGTCACCGTAAGTTTTGGGTGATCCTGAAAGCGGACTAGGGAAGTGTAGGGGGGAATGCTGCACCTCCCGCAGGCTTTCTCTATTGGCAGCAATAGGGGGTACTTGTACTACCCAGGGCAGCCGATGTTTTGCCGTCAGTGTTTCGCCTTTGGTCACACAAAGGAGGAATGTGAGCGAGGTGTGACATGTCGAAACTGCTTCAGATCAGGGCATAAGACTGTCAGCAGCCCCGGCGATGCCATATATGTGGAGAGGCAACGCACCTGGTCCGCCAATGTCCCAAGGTGGCCAAAGAACACGTAAGGGTGGACCAACCTGAGGAGGCGACAGACAAGGGCAGGGACAGAGTGCTGTCTTGTGCTGAAGTCCAAAGGGGGTCCACCCTGGAGAGGGCGGAGAAGGCGGGGCCGTGCCGGGAACCTCCCAGGGGGAGGATAATGTGAGTCCCGTGGCCATTGCCAAAGGTCTGATACCTGATGATGCCGTGGGCTGTGATGCATGGTAAGGCTGCCCTATGGGAGTTGGCGGAAGATGAGGGCCGTGCAGTTGGAATGGAGGTGGCACCTGCTTCCTTAACCCTTTCGCTGCCAAGCCCTCCGGAACATTTTTCAAATCAGCTGGCCAAGCCATTTTTGCATTTTTTGCAATTTTTTCCTATTGATTTGATTCTCAACTGCTGGGTTGCTAGCGTTTGTAAAAGACCCCCCAAACCATATATTTTCTGAAAGCGCAGGCCCGGTAGAATAAAAAGATGGTGATACTAAATTTGTAGGCTCTGCGATAATTGCGCAAATGTTTCTCAAACAAAAAATAGTTTTCACGCTGTGTTGGTGTTTGTGTTAAAATTATACAGGTGTATATTTAATTGCAACACAAGGTATCACAACGCATGGCAATGAGTCACAAAGATCCAGCCGTCGCTTGCTCCCGGGACCCCCCGACCCCCCCGCCGGTGTTTTTATTACGGACCCTACAAGCAGCGGGGATCCATGGAGTCTCTCATCCCTCCCTGGGGTGGCTCCAGGGAGGGATGAGAGACTCCAGATGCCGGCAGCAGCGGTGCCG
>NW_017309390.1:36153-58117 GCF_000935625.1 Nanorana parkeri
GCCCGGTATTTTCAGTAATAGCGGTCATCAGCGGCTTGTGAGCCGCTGATGACAGCTATTATTTTGACGGGGGCAGTCAGCTGAACAGTTCTGCTATAAGCTTATGGGCTCATGAGCTTATAGCAGAACTGTAAATGCCACCGACGTAAGGCATACTGAGCTGGCCAGCCGGGAACACTTTTGTAGCGAAAGGGTTAAAGAGGAAACTCATAGGTGGAGGAGAGGAGGTGGCTCCCTCACAAAACATCGAGGAGTACTCCAGTGATACAAGCCCTCTGAGTGTGGAGGTAGTAATTGATTCTGATTCGTCAGTCGGTTCGACAGAGACGTGGCAAGCTCTGGACAAGTGGAGACCCTCCAGGAAGTAATGGGATACCAGCAAAAGAAGGGGAAGGCTGCAAAGAAAGAGGCTGCTCGTGAGATGGCAGGAGTGGCGGTCGTGGTGGTGTAGAAGAATACCAGATCGAGAGCAAGAGGAAAAACATCAAAGACTTGATATGATAGCAATATGCTGTTGATTTTGAGACATGCGGCTCCGTTTGTCCTCCATTAATGTCAGGAGCCTCCGTAGTGTGAGCAGATTAATGTGTATGCTTCGGTAGATAAGCATGAGAGGTTGGAGTTGTGGGAGAAATTAAAAATGTTTTTGGGTGGGAGCCCATAGTGGTGATGGGTGACTTTAATTGCATAATTAGGGATGGTGATAGGGTGGGAGTTGGTGGTGGTAAAGTAGATCAGTCGGGGAAGGTTTTGGGTAGTATATTAAGTGGTTTTGGGATGGTGGTCATACTTATTTTGGTGAGAGCGGGGTGGTTAGATCCCGGATAGATTTTTGTCTTGTGTTGTACAGCGTGCACCATTCACGGATCATGGCCAGATTGAATGTGTTATGAGTATGGCTGGGGAGGAATATGGGAGAAGAGTGTGGAAGCTGAATGTGTGTTTGTTGGAGGATGTGCAGATTCATGAGGAGTATGGAAGGATGGTTCAGAAATGGAAAAATAAAATTAAAGATTTTGAGAATGTAATAGAGTGGTGGATGTGGGTCAAGATAAGGACGACATTTTTCTTTATTCAGAAAGGGTGTGAGAAAGTAAAAAGAGAGCGAGAAGAGTATGAGTGGTGGCAGAGGAAAAGGGAGTACAGTGGTCGCGAAACGAATCACATTTTCCCATAGGGTTCAATGTAAATCAGTTTAATCCGTTCTAAAACATATTGAGAAAAAAAATGTAACCACAAAAATATGAAACAAAGCACAGTACAGTATGAAGAAAGTGAACACTAACCTTTCTTGGGGTGACTTCTGGCATGGAGGACCGAAAGGCACCAGGGAAGGAGGTTATTGTTTAGAGGGAGAGTCCCCCTCCATAATTACATCAGGGAGATCTCCTTCAGGGGTTTCCTCTCTTCTTTGTCTCTTAGCTGCAGGGTCAATTTTGGTGAAAAATCTGTCTAATGTCACTTGTTTTTTTCCTGCGCTGCAGAACCCTCCAGAAACGAGAGACCAAGTTGTCGTTCATCATATTCATGACTCTATTCGTCACAGTTATGTTGGGGTGGTGCTTCTCAAAGAAATCCTGGCACTCATTCCATTTTTCCATTATGGATGTTATCACATCACTGCTAACCTCCTCCTTTTCTTCCTCTTCCTCGCTGGAATGCTCCTCAACAAGTGCCTTCTGCTGCTCACTCTGGAGTTCAGCAAGTTCTTGGCCCCTGTATGTCTGCACCATCGACGTCCAAACCCATAGTCTTGCCCATGGACACAATCTCCTCCACTACCTGTGCATCAGACTATTCCGTGTCACGTTCAGTGACACATTCTGGACACAGTTTCCTCCAGGCTGAGTTCAAGGTCCGGTACGTGACATCTTCCCACGCTTTGTCAATGAGGTTGATGCAGTGGAGGACATTGAAATGTTTCTTCCAGAACTCTTTCAGAGTCAAAGACGTCTCTTCATTGACATTAAAACACCTGGTGAAGAGCGCCTTTGTGTACAGCTTCTTGAAGTTGCAGATCACTTGCTGGTCCATGGGCTGCAGAAGAGGTGTCGTCTTTGGGACTTGACCTTTATGAAGTCATACTCAGCGTACATATCCTCCACCAAGGCCGGAGGGTGTGCCGGGCAATTGTCCATCAGAAGAAGGCACCTCTCAGGCAGTTGGTTGTCAGAAAAATATATTTTTTAACTGTGGGTGCGAACACCTCGTGCAGCCATTCCATGTACAATTGCCTTGTGACCCAAGCTGCCGCATTGGCCCTCCACATGACAGGCAGTCTGGCCTTGTTCACATTCTGTTCCTTGAATGCACGAGGGGTCTGGGAATGGAACACCAGTAGTGGCTTAATCTTCAGATCGGTGCTTGCGTTCACACACAGCAAAAGGGTCAATCTGTCCTTAATGGGCTTGTGCCCCGGCAGTGCCTTTTCCTTCTGCGTGATATAGGTTCTGTTCGGCAGCTTCTTCCAAAAGAGCCCTGTTTCATCGCAGTTGAACACTTGTTGAGCGACGTATGCTTCTTCCTTCATGAATTCCGCAAAGTCTTTCTTGTAGGCTTCTGCAGTGGCCTTGTCAGAACTGGAAGCCTCACCAGTGGCGTAACCAGAGTTATGGGCGCCCGGGGCAGAACATTTTGTTTGCCCCCCCTCCCATATTATATAAACATCCACTAGAACTGTACCCCCCACCCCCACACATATATATCAGCTATGGAACTACAAGTCCAAGCATGCCATCATTGTCCCAACCCCTCCGTGGACAGCTCACCCCCCGTGACAGTCCTTCCCCCCTTTACCGATTTGGTGCAGCGATGCATGGGGTTTCTCAGCTGCCAATGGGATGTGCGGGATCCCTTGTGTGTTTCTGTACCTTTAAGGAGGTGGGGCATCCTCCTGACAGGCCTGCACCCAATTTGATATCTTCTGCCCCCATGTGCTCCAAGATGGAGACTCTCATAGTTTAGAGTTAGGACCGCACTATAAGAGGTGCCTTGGAGGGTACTTAAAGAGCTCAGACTGGTTATAGCCAGACCATTATTCCTCATTTTCCATGACTCATTAAGGACTGGTGACAAGTGACTGGTGTAAAGCAACGGTAGTACCGATATTCAAAAAAGGCTCAAGGTGCCAACCAGGGAACTACAGACCAGTCAGTCTAACATCAATAGTATACAAACTGTTAGAGGGAATGATAAAGGACCATTTAGTGGATTTTGTTAGTGTCAAAAGTATTATAAGTGATATTCAGTATGGATTTAGGAAGGACCATTCTTGACAGACCAACCTACTAACATTCTACAAAGAGGTGAGTAGGGATCTGGATAGAGGAAAACCAGTGGATGTGGTGTACCTAGATTTTGCAAAAGCTTTTGACACGGTACCACATAAACGCTTAGTACACAAGCTGAGATCTATAGGCATAGCTGTAATGGTGTGCACATGGATAGAGAACTGGATACAGGAACGTGTCCAGAGAGTATTGATAAATGGCTCTTTTTCACAATGGGCTACAGTAATGAGTGGCGTGCCCCAGGGCTCTGTGCTAGGCCCAATACGGTTTGACCTGTTTATCAATGATATTTGGGGAAGGTGTCAATAGCCATGTTTCTGTGTTTGCAGATGATACTAAAATTGGGAGGGTAATAGACACGGACGTAGACATTATAACATTACAGGAGGACCTGGATAAAATAGGGGAGTGGGCATCTATTTGGCAGATGAGGTTCAATGTTGATAAATGTAAGGTAATGCATTTTGGGGTTAAAAACAGGCAAGTGGAATACACATTAATGGGGACTCCACTAGGGAAGTCAGAAATGGAAAAAGATTTGGGTGTCATAGTAGACAACAGATTGAATAATAGCCTGCAATGCCAGGCTACGGCAAACAAAGCTAGCAGAGTAATGTATTGTATTAAAAAGGGAATGTATTATGGAGACAAAGCAATAATTTCGCCACTTTATAGATCGCTGGTTCGGCCTCATCTGGAGTATGCGGTCCAGTTTTGGTCACCAATCCACAGAAAGGATGTCAAGGGGCTGGAGGATCAAAGCTATGAGACAAGGTTGCTAAAATTGGTCTTGTTTACGTTGGAGGTGAGGAGATTAAGAGGGGACATGATTTTAATGTACAAAATGTTTGGTGGTGATGGCAACATCAGCAGTAAACGTTTTACAGTAAACTCTCTAACAAGGACTAGAGGCCACCACCTAAAATTGGTGGAGAAAATATTTATTCACAAAGGGCGTAGGGGATTTTTTCAGTTAGAGCGGTTACATTTTGGAACTCTCTGCCACAAGCAGTGGTATCAGCGGAGAGTATAGAATCATTCAAAAATCAGTTAGATGCCTTCCTCAGAGACTGTAACATACAGGGGTACAGGTAAAACCTAAGACCACCCAGGGACTCATATACACATACGCACATCACACACACTTACACATAAGGTTGAACTCGATGGTCCTGTGTCTTTATTCAGCCTAAAAAACTATGTAACAATTGAAACAGTTAAAAACCACTCCCACCTCCCTCACCCCTCAGTTTTAGATTGTGTTTCCTACCATCCAGGACCACGTCACGTTTTTTTCTTTCTTCCTGACCGGAAGGCCTTGTGGTTGCAGGTCCCCCCTGGGTTCCTTCAACAGCCTAAAGCCTTGCTGTGGTTCAGAGGGGTTGTCCTTGAGAAGATTCCAGATAGTAGTCCTCTGCTTTCCCCAATAGGATAACATCTGAAGCCCTCAGCAGTAATGCCCTGTCTGGCGGGGCTCCAGTACAGAGTACTCCGGTGGAGTGGCTGATCGGCGGTGGTGGAACACATACTGGGACTTGGAGGAGGTGTTCGCGCTCTGAGCCTCGTTCTCGGAGCGGGAAACGTAATTTCCTCAATGACCTCACTTCCTCTGTGCAATCTCTGCCTTGAGACACGCGGAGCCTCCTATCCCACAGCCATTCCAGGACAGCAACCAAGGGGGAAAGGCGCCAGTGCAGCTCTAATGGAGGAAGAGAGCAAGCAGGCAAGCACTGTCTCCAGGTCGAAGAGTGCGGTGAGTGGACTGATTCTTTGTTGCCTGGATGATACAGTCTGAGGATGGAAGAACTAGAGTCTTGTTTTCCTGGCTCATGTTATTTTTTCTTGCCTAGGATCCCTCTTCATCAGAGAGATCGACACCTCTGAGTTCTGTTCCACTTTCTGCCCCAGCTACTAAACAGATTAAAAACGCTGTGGCAATTGCAATGTTAAACTTCCTGCTGGTTATGCAAAATCCTTGTGTGATTTATGCATTCAAAAATTGTAAGCTAATTAATCTTTTTTTCATTACGTTTTTTGATTCTATGAGGTCTGACATGGTAGCTACAGTGCAGTCGTTAAGAAGATGTGGTTGCTGAGATGTTACCAACTTCCTCTGCTCCCTCTCTAATTCTGGTCATGCCCGGTCCTTCCAGTTTGCAATTTAAATCAATTTCTTCCAGGAAGATTTGGATAGGAAGGATTGTAATTCAAATTCCGGTTCAGATAGTTCATTGGAAGAAGGAGAAACTTTAGATGAGAATATATAGAGTCCCGGCCTTCTAAGCATTTATTTCCTTTAGAGGAAATAGATTACTTATTGCAAGCCATATATGCGACTGAGCAGACTCCGGATCCACCGAAGGCAGTGTCAGTACAGGGTGTACAGACAGCGGTGTATTTACACTTTGTGCTGCCCCAGGCAAGACAGCCCCCTGCTGCTCCCCCCCCCACCCCCCCCAACCGCGGCGCTAGGCGTTTGCGTACGGCGGCACCAGCGGAGCAGCCGCCCCCGACGTGGGGTGCCGCCCTAGGCAAACGCCTAGTTTGCCTCGCGGTAGATACGCCCCTGTGTACAGAGGTCTTGTAGAGCCAGTGGGAAGAGTATTTTCTATTCATCAGTCTTTAAAACAGTTGATTGCAGGTGAATGGAAAGAGCCAGAAAGGACATTTCTGGCATTTAGATCTTGGAAAAGGAGATTTCCTTTTGGCAAGGAAGAAGAGAAATATTTGAAATGTCCTAAATTGGATGCAGCCTTAGCACAGGTTTCCAAAAAAGCTGACCTGTCTTTTGAAGATGCAGGTAACCTAAAAGATCAAATGGACCGTAAATCAGAGGCTTTGCTACGTAGGGCATGGGAGGCTTAAGGTGCCCATACACTGCTCGATTCTCGTACGAGAATCGAGGGAAATCCCGCGATCGTACGAGAATCGAGCAGTGTGAACGGAGACGTGCGACCGTTTCTACTGTACGGTCGCATGTCTTCCGTCGAACCAGCATGTTCGAAAACCAGCCGGGAATCGCACGATTCTCGGCTGGTTAGAACGGTGCTCGGAAGACAAATGCCGAACGGGCCAGTGTGCGCACGCGCACACTGCCCGTTCAGCATGGCGGGCTTGCGATGATCGAGAGTGCGATCTGCCTGTCCAAGATAGGCAGATCGTACGTTTTTTTAATCCCTGTACAACCATCGCAAGACTAAGGTCTTGCGATGGTTGTACAGTGTATGGCCACCTTAAGTCTGCTCCGATGGTCCCAGCAGTAGCAGTCACCTGCGTGGCGAGATAGCAGAATTTTCAGAATCTTTATCAGTTTTTGGAAGAGCAGTGGCCTATTTAGCAGATGCCTCTGCAGAAGCAGCTAGAGCTGCGGCTCGTTAAGGAGCCCTTATCAACTCTGCTAGACGGGCCATTTGGCCTAAATCCTGGGAGGGGGACCTTGCGTCAAAATCTAGTCTTTGCACTGTTCCCTTTGAGGGGGGTTTGTTGTTTGGCTTGGGCCTTGATTAGGTTTTAGCCAGGTCTTCTGAAAAGGGGAAAACATGTCCAAAGAAGAAGCAGAGAATTCGTAACAAAAAATGTCTTCGTCCCCCTCAGGATACGCCCCCGACGTGGGGTGCCGCCCTAGGCAAACGCCTAGTTTGCCTCGCGGTAGATACGCCCCTGTGTACAGAGGTCTTGTAGAGCCAGTGGGAAGAGTATTTTCTATTCATCAGTCTTTAAAACAGTTGATTGCAGGTGAATGGAAAGAGCCAGAAAGGACATTTCTGGCATTTAGATCTTGGAAAAGGAGATTTCCTTTTGGCAAGGAAGAAGAGAAATATTTGAAATGTCCTAAATTGGATGCAGCCTTAGCACAGGTTTCCAAAAAAGCTGACCTGTCTTTTGAAGATGCAGGTAACCTAAAAGATCAAATGGACCGTAAATCAGAGGCTTTGCTACGTAGGGCATGGGAGGCTTAAGGTGCCCATACACTGCTCGATTCTCGTACGAGAATCGAGGGAAATCCCGCGATCGTACGAGAATCGAGCAGTGTGAACGGAGACGTGCGACCGTTTCTACTGTACGGTCGCATGTCTTCCGTCGAACCAGCATGTTCGAAAACCAGCCGGGAATCGCACGATTCTCGGCTGGTTAGAACGGTGCTCGGAAGACAAATGCCGAACGGGCCAGTGTGCGCACGCGCACACTGCCCGTTCAGCATGGCGGGCTTGCGATGATCGAGAGTGCGATCTGCCTGTCCAAGATAGGCAGATCGTACGTTTTTTTAATCCCTGTACAACCATCGCAAGACTAAGGTCTTGCGATGGTTGTACAGTGTATGGCCACCTTAAGTCTGCTCCGATGGTCCCAGCAGTAGCAGTCACCTGCGTGGCGAGATAGCAGAATTTTCAGAATCTTTATCAGTTTTTGGAAGAGCAGTGGCCTATTTAGCAGATGCCTCTGCAGAAGCAGCTAGAGCTGCGGCTCGTTAAGGAGCCCTTATCAACTCTGCTAGACGGGCCATTTGGCCTAAATCCTGGGAGGGGGACCTTGCGTCAAAATCTAGTCTTTGCACTGTTCCCTTTGAGGGGGGTTTGTTGTTTGGCTTGGGCCTTGATTAGGTTTTAGCCAGGTCTTCTGAAAAGGGGAAAACATGTCCAAAGAAGAAGCAGAGAATTCGTAACAAAAAATGTCTTCGTCCCCCTCAGGATTTCAGGAGACAAAACAATAAGCCCCCAGGTTCAGAGAATAACCTGGCCATTTAATAAAAACAAACCAAAAAGAGGTTTGTTATTTTCTGCCCCAGATTCCATCAGTAAGGATGCTAAATGATGCCACCAGAAGGGTGGGAGGGAGGCTTTTTCTGTTTATTTCAGATTGGTGGGAGGGTGAGATTTCTTAGAACATTTGGGTTGGATTATAAACCTGGAAAAGTATTTTCTGCATCCGGTACAGTCTCTGTTTTTTCTGGGTTACAGAATAGACTCAGTGGCTCGAAACAGAACATATTTTAAATATTATTTAATATATTGAGTAAACCGATAAAAAAATGCCTCGACTGTTTTGGAGCACTCGTGCCTATGGTCCTTAACACAATGGGAAGTGCTTCCCAAGTACTAATTGGATTATTATAGAAAAGTACCATTTGATGAATGCAGAGGTAGTGCACAGTTGAGAGTTGTACAATGCACAGTTCAATTACAGAAAGTTCAAATAATTTACCTTGTTTATATGGGGTTTTTTTTTTCATTTAAAGCTGAAATCCAGGCACAACAACTTTCATTTGAATACATTCCTCAGTCCAGGGACGTCCCCATAATGAGGCAGACTTAGGCAGCATATCAGTAGGGGGCGGAAGGTGTGGGTGGGGGGTTGCAGCCCCCAACAACCTGGCTAACACCGCAGGACACTGATCCCCCCTTCTCCGGTGAATAAAGTAGGGAGGGTCCTGCCTTAATGGCTACGAAGGACATTAAGTCACTTTGTGTGCACCAAAAGTGTTTGCAAGCTCACCTTGTAAAAGTAGCAGTGACATCATCATTGTGCTGTGCTTAGCGTGTGCAGAGAGCAGAGCTGTGCATGCTCCACCCACTACAGCAGGGGTGGGCAACTCCGGCCCTCCAGCTCCTGTTGAACTAAAATTCCCATGAGGCATTGCAAGACTGACAGTTACAGCCATGACTCCCATAGGCATTTGTAGTTAAAGCACAGCTGGAGGGCCAGAGGTGCCAACCCTTGCACTACAGCAGGGGTAGGCAACCTTGACTCTCCAGCTGTGCTGAAACTACAAATCCCATCATGCTTCTGCCTCTGGGAGTCATGCCTGTGGCTTGCAATGCCTTATGGGATTTGTAGTTTCAGCACAGCTGGAGAGCCAAGGTTGCCCACCCCTGCACTACAGGCTTCCTGTAGAAAACTACAGGAGGGGGTGAATACAAGACCAGTCGCCCTGCATTCACCAGGGGGTGAATACAAGACCAGTGATTGGTCTTTATTACAGGAAGCTCATGTACAGAGTTTCACAATGGATTGCTGCAAATATCTGGAAGAAATACACAAAGCACACCAAGATTCAAGTAAGAGTACACATGCCTCTTGTATTTAAACAATATTTGCCAGCTTGATGTAAAGTGTTTATCTCTCCTATCCTAGAGGTTTATCTTTTGACTCCACCCTTGCCATTTTCATGTCCATTCCAAGGACTCACTATGATTTAACACCGCTGAAGCCTTTTCTCTTTTGGTCTCATTGTGCTGTTTTTGGTAGAGCAGCTATGCTTTCCAGTGATTGCTGCATATGTTTTAAACTAATTATACTGCACGGTGGGGGCAATACTGTGTAACTAATGGCACAAAGGACCTATATTTTTTTTATCAGCACTGCTGTATATTTAATAAATGTATCAATTTAGCTTCCAATCTACCTAGCATTACTTTCACTGGAAATGCACATTTACACATCAAATACATTCCTCATGGCATATCATTTTAACATTTGGCAGTGTATTCTCAGTCACCATAAATGCTAATGATCAAATGAATTCAAAGGCAATAAAGATGGATAAAAGAAGGCTGCAGTCTGAGTAACGAGAAATCGAAAGGGATACATGCACAGTCATGAGAATATAAAACAGGGTAGCTTCATCTTGTGCTGAATATGTCTCACACAGTGGCGAGGAACCATCAGACCTGTCACAGAAACTGAAGATAGAACATTTTCCGTTTCCATGGAAACGGCCATCAAATGAGGCCTGCCAGGGCAGAGAGCCAGTACAACAGACATGTATAAATGCATATACAGGCTTTGTCATGACAAACTACCTACAAATACATCTTGCCGTTACACTGTGTTTCCATTTCACAAATGAATAATGTTTACATGAAATCTGTACAGCATGAAAAGGAAATGTAATTAAAACATTATGTACAGAGCAATGTAATTAATTGAGGAATAAAAGGAGCCAATATCCAGTAAAACATATATGTGACACAAAAATAATAATAATAATACAGGTTAGATAATATAGGCAGAAAATTATCAAAAATCCATTGTTTTCAATAGACCCACATTGTCAACGATTTAATGTTTTCTTATTTTATGGCATGTTGCAATTTTAGGAACACAGCAACAGAATTTTGAGTTGCAGTGATACATTTCTTTTTTGCTCTTTTTGAATGTGAGTTATGTGCATGATGCATTACTGCCTTCTAGGATCAGCCCACGATAATTTGCTGTGAATGTCTGACGATTATGGAGGCCTGCAACATGTGGCACTTGTTATGTCACATACATTGCACAGTGACAGGCAAATGCATACCAGGCAAGACCTTGTTACAGAGAAAATAAATCTAAAATATGTATTCCCCATTCAAATGATATGTGTGTCTGTATTTCCCATGTCTCAGTTAAAGGGGAGATGCTTCCACATTATCAGCACAAATAAAAATGAGAAAAGATGAGTCAACCACACAAAAACATAAATACGAGTTTAAATATTTAAACAAAAATATGAAAACGGTCTCATATTAATAAGGCACACAGAATGCATTTTTACATTAAAGGGTGTCAAATATTTGTTGTGGCAAATATGTACAAAACAATTGAAAGCTTACAGCAATGTACAGGTCTGTGTGTGTATTTTCTGATGCTTACTATTCTAACATAAGCTGATAATGAAGCAAGCTTTTGCAACAATATATCTAGCTATGTACATAGAAAAAGACTTTTAGCTATGACTAATAGTGATCAGAATTGATGTTTTAATGCTCAGATTGTTGAATTGTCAATCTGAATATAACATTTTTGTGATAGGATGTCAACTGTTATAACAGTAAAAATATATTTCTTCCTTTAAAGCTAAAGATATCCTCTGTTGCATGTAGCGTACAGAGATCCAATATGCTGCTGAAGATAAGGCCTATATGTCTTGTTGTTCCATTAAATATCTATATCATAGGCTCTATTAACTATTTGCTCTAGACGATCTACATAACAAACAATATCTCATTCACTAAGCTATTAAAAGTATCACTTAACAGTATTATGGTAGTAATAGGATTACAGCACCTTAAGGGTCCTCTTTACAGCTGCAGTTGTTTTTTCTTCTGCTTGGAACATAGGAAGAATCTGTCATATGTGCAGATGGATGTGTGAAACCATTATATCTCCAGCCTTACATATCCTGATGCCAAGTGCAGTCCTCATTGACACCCACACTGCCCTCTTTCCCGGGCACTGCAGGCTATACTATCCTTCTCTTCTCTCTGGAAGATGTGAGTGGGATGCTGAAGCAGTGAATAGAAGGAGGGAAAAAAAGGAGGAGGGGCAGGTTCCATCTCCAAACCTACTGATTTGCAATCATATAGTCAAAGGCAGGGTAAAGGTAGGGGCATTGCCAGCCAGTGGCAAGCACACAGAAGTGCAAAACTGCTTCTGAAGAAGCTGAGCAGAGAGCTTTGCATGCCATACAAAACACAAAAAGTCCCCAGCACACCTGCCAGTTAGCCTGCAACAAAAGAAATTACCCTGTTTAACAGTATGCATTAAAAGCAGAGGTTTTAGTTGCACAAACCTTTGGCCAAAAATATGTAGAAGCCACATCGCCCCGTCAAGGCACCTTTGTAAAGGTTGGTCCTAACTCTATTTATATGAGTCTCCAGTGCATCCCTGCACCTTGTGAGGAGGAGTAGGCTACCTCCTGGTACACCTGCATTTAATATATCGACTGCATAATATGCTCCCACTTGGAGACTCATATAAATAGAGTTAGGACCAACCTTTACAAAGGTGCCTTGACGGGGCGATGTGGCTTCTACATATTTTTGGCCAAAGGTTTGTGCAACTAAAACCTCTGCTTTTAACGCATACTGTTAGACAGGGTAATTTGTTTTGTTGCAGGTTAGCTGGCAGGTGCGCTGAGGACTTTTTGTGCTTTGTATTGTTGTAAGCCTTCCCATATGCACCCTGCTACAAAGGCTGGTTATAAATGCATGCGGTTACCATCTTTTTCTAGCTTTGCATGCCAACCTGTAGCACAGATTGTGGGCAAATTCAAGTATGGCTTGAATGGTAGGTAATGGAAAAAAAAAATTCTGTAAGAACTTTTATTATAGATAAACCTGTTAAAAATAAGCTAATATAGCATATAATGTATATAAACTAAACCAGGATGTTTTTGTATAGCTTTTTTACAGTTTAGTTTGTTATGGAGGTGCTATATATTTAAACAATTCCACGCATTATTCCAGAGATGCAGGCTGCTGCAGCAATCCTTGCATGCAAGTGGACCTGTCCTCTGCCCACCTGTTGACCTTTCTTTTTTTTTTTTTTGCAAAGGGATTATTACAGTGTCTAATTAACCCATTTGCCTTTATCAGCCAGAAACTGGTGGTTCCCTTACATCACTTCCATCTGTCTTTTCAGGGTGGTTGCTAGGAAACTCAGTGACAATTTGGGTTTGCGATGATAAAAGATCTGCAGAACACATTCAATTGACAGGCAGAACACTAACTAAACCCCGTGTTTAGCCTGCTGTATATCATGCATAACTCTCGAGAATTTCGTCCTCTACTTCATGTCCTGCAGGCTAAGAAGATACGCTATCGCTGGGGCTTCCCCTTTGAACTACAGTTTTTCTAGGACAGTAAAGCCTATACTTTCATCACTGCGGATGAGATGAGAGAATGCCTAGACTCCCTACATCTCGAGCTCCTGAAGATGGGTCTTCCCCAACGCAGATGTCCACTGGACGGGACCGTTCCACCTACCGCTCGATGGCTTCCCCTGCTTCTTTTGGGACTGCGCAGATGACACTGAACCCCCCCCTCGACCTTTGGGGCAGTTAGATGACATTATGTCTGGGATTGCTTCTCCGTTTCACTGTTGGGAACTGTGGTCCCCACCATGGGCTGCTGATGTGCTCAGCTAAGTCTTCCTGTTACGACTGTTGCCTTAGATGGCGGTTCGCTGTTAAGACAAGTCCACCGTTACACCAAAGATCCTAAGACTGTTACAGTTGATGTAAAGAGATGCCGTTTGGCCTCTCGGCAGCGGCATTGGTTCCCATTTCCTGATGTGTTTTGGGGCCGTTTCTGGAGCCGACAGGCCAGGTTACTACTGTTAAGACGCCCTTAGGGGTACTCCTTAAGAATTGGTTAAGATGAAGACTGGTCTGGTTTATTTTGTTTCCCCCCCCCCCATGCGCCCCACATTTCACTACCTCGAACTAGGTGTTTATCCTGGTATCGGTGGTGTGACCGACACTACTCTGTCGGTTCAGAGACTAACTCTCACTTCAAGTGTAATTGTCTACTGGTATCCATTATATCCCTCTCCCCCTTCGCTTTCCCGCTTGACTGTCTGCTTATCCCTCCTACCTTCAGCCCCCTTCCTTACCCATTTTTCATAAACTCCCTCCCTGGCACAAGGTAAAAATGACTCTCAAGGTTGTGTCTCTCAATGTACAGGGACTTAACCAACCTAACAAACGAAACACAGCTTTTAGACACTTTAAACAGATCAGGGCCGATGTGGTTTGTCTCCAGGAGACTCATTTCCCTCAGTCATTTAATTTGTCTTTTCTGCACTCTAACTATCCCTTATTTTTCTCAGCTTCCGCTCCTACGAAACATAGAGGAGTCCTAATAGCGTTCGGTCGCTCCACACCTTTTGTCAGCCAGAAAGAGATCAAGGACCCGGAGGGAAGGTATGTGATACCGGTGGGCTCAATCCATGATTGTCTAGTCACTTTTGTATCTTATTATGCTTCCAACGTGGGCCAGCTTGGCTTCCTCACTCATCTACTCCAGGTTATTGACTTCCATGCTAGGGGGACTTTAATCATGTGTGGGGACTCCAATCTCTCACTACATACTCATATTGATCGACATGACTCAAGCCACCCAGCAACCCCCTTTACTGATATATCCTCGGCCAGGAGGTTTAGAGCCTTGCTGACCCAATATCAACTAATTGACTCCTGGAGAGAGCTCCACCTACTCAGAGAACAATACACATTTTACTCTAATCCTCACAATGTCTTCTCACGCATCGATCATATACTGATACGCCCAGACGCCCTTACACGGGTTTCCTCGGCGGCAATCAGCCCGATCCCCTGGTCAGATCACGACTCAGTTCTGATTTAATATTGGTTTAACCGTCCCCCGCCCAAAAGGCTTCTCCTGGTCACTGCGAGACTCTTTACTTACCGATCCTGATATTTTGGCATCCACTCAAGCCTCCCTGACTGAATATTTTCAATTGAACTCAGAGGCAGTCTCCTCTCCGATCACAGTCTGGGAGGCTCATAAGCCTACACTATAGGTCGGTTGATCCAACTAGCAACCAAAGCCAAACGAAAGAGGACCTCTCGTATAGACCAATTAGAAGCGGAACTACAAATAGCCTCCCAACACTTTCAGCAGAGGCCCACGCCTGAACACAGATCCAGACTGTTCCATGTCCGAACCGAACTGAATCTTTGTTTAACACATCTCTCAAATGATAGGTTGGCCTGGACCAAAAACACAGGTTCTACCTTAAGGGGGACAAACCAGACACAATGCTAGCACACAGACTTAGAGAGGCTAACCCTATCCAACTACGCCTGGGCGGTGCTCCCGTAACTGCTTACCCTATCAAAATATTAGATGCTTTCCAATCTCACTTGAAGACCCTGTATCGTGCCACAGGTCCCTTGGATAAATCTAAATTGGATGAGTTTCTCAACGTTAAACCTTCCCACCCTCTCTGAAAATTATAAGCAATTGATTGATGCCCCTATCACGGTAGAATAAATCTTAATTAAGCTCCTTAATGCTGGAAGGCGTCCTGGACCAGATGGCTTTAGTGCCACTGAATATAAAAAATTCTTGGATACCTTGGCTTTCCCTTTGACAAGGTATTTCAATGCCTTGCGAGAGGGAGGCCAATTGAGACAGGAATCGCTGTTATCCTCCATCTGTATGATTCCTAAACCGGATACTGACCACACGTCCTGCAACAATTATCGCCCAATATCCCTAATTAACATAGATCTGAAAATTCTCACCAAAATCCTGACCTTAAGGCTAAGATCCCCTCTTCTCGATCTGATATCCAAGGATCAAGTGGGCTTCATGCTGGGGCGCCAGGCGGGAGACAGTGTCTGGAGAATATCCCACTTACTGCACATCTCCCATCAGAGGCATATCCCGACCATGTTACTGGCCTTGGATATAAGCAAAGCATTTGACTCTGTTGGGTGGGAATACTTGAATTATATCCTCACTAGATGGGGGTTTGGACGTTACTTTATGCAATGGATAGGAGCATTGTACTCTCAACCGACTGCTTATATCCAATACCAGGGTTTTCATTCCAACACATTTGAGATTACGAGAGGGACGAGGCAGGGATGCCCCCTCTCCCCCCTTCTCTTTGCCCTATAGCCATCGAAACCCTCGCTCAGGCAATACGACAACACACTGACATCAAGGGCTTAGAGGTCGCCGGCTATCATCACAAAATTAGTCTATTTGCGGATGATGCATTATTGATCCTTACGGAACCCCTAATATCTCTTCCGAATCTTCAACCGTTACTACAGATATTCGGTGACCTCTCGGGCCTCTATGTAAATATGACCAAATCCAAAGCATTCCGCCACTTATACGCTTCTCCTTACAACACTCATTCCCCTATCAGTGGGTGGCCTCTGAGTTGCCCTACTTAGGGATCCGCCTCACACCCTCCTATGCCCAAATGTACCAGGCCAATTATCCCAAACTGTTTTCCCATATGGAAGCCTGTGTTGCGATATATCTTAGTGGACTTTTTCAGACACACATAGATTTGCAAGAGAGACGGAGGTTTTGTTTGTTTGTTGATAGAAACTTGGTTCATACAATGGAAATGGCCAACAATACAGCCCAAACTGGTTTTACACAATGGTGTAGCTTGTCCTGTATTGATTTGTATCACAATGGGATGGTGATCGTAAATAGTCACGCCTAGCCTGGTCAAGACTCAAATCAAATCTTGACTACTGATGGCAATTTATGGTACAACGCTGCCACCTAGAGGTGGGAAACTGTATTGCATTTTCCTAAAGGTGAAAGGGGCGTAGCTTCCATTGTTTTAGGCAGTTTTCTCTCAATAAAAAGCCAGTAGCTGAAAGATAACACAGCAGTTCACCAGCACAGCACTTCACAAGACCAGGGCTTCACAGGAGGGGACAGTACGAGGGCGCTTCACAAGACGAGAGGACTTGCTTGAAGACCAGGACATACAAAGGATACTGCAACGAGAAGCCATTCTTCCTAGGCCAAGTCCTGCTCATTACGGAATTTATTGCAGCCTAAGCTAAGTACATTTTCAGTGTTTCCCCTCCTAGAAATCATACATGTACTAGAAGATAGTGTAGTGGGTGCATGTGAATGTTTGTAGCAGCCAAAGCCATTCTTCCTAGGCCAAGTCCTGCTCATTACGGAATTTATTGCAGCCTAAGCTAAGTACATTTTCAGTGTTTCCCCTCCTAGAAATCATACATGTACTAGAAGATAGTGTAGTGGGTGCATGTGAATGTTTGTAGCAGCCAGTCTTGTTTATGTATTTATTTTTTCCTGTAACTAAGTGTGTATACGCAGCATTTTCGCCAAGTAAAGTACTTTTAATGCTACTGGGTCAGTTTCCTTGAAGTTTACTGCAAGAACAGACAACAAATAGAAATTAAAGTTTTGCCAAGCTTTACAGCTGGGCTCATCCTTGGGATAAGCTAGACGTCTCTGGGATTTGTAGTCCAGAGCATTACAAAGCCCTGCTGTCGTCCTGGGAGAAACATCCCCTCTCATGGCTTGGTAGAATCGCGGCGGTACAGATGACCCTACTCCCGAAATTTCTATATCATACCAGAGTCCTCCCTGTCCCCATTCCCACCTTTCGCCTTAGGCAATTTCAACGACGTATACTTAGTTTCATATGGAAAGGATCATTTCCGAGAGTCTCCCAGATGGTTTTATACCGGAGCAAGTCGAGGGGGGGACTGGGACTGCCCTTTTTTCATAAATACTATCAAGCTAACCAATTGGCCCCTCTGGTACAGTGGTTTCGGACGTCCAAAATGCCGCTTTGGGTCTCACTAGAAGCCTACTCTTGTTCCCCAATATCCCTCCTCAATCTTCCCTGGCTATCCCCCAAAGTAGGCAAGAATCTGCATAACCCAATCCTCACTCACACACTAAAGATATGGGAGGGGTTGAGCCGTTCCCTAGGCTGGGTGTCCCTGCATAGACCTTTGATGTCCATTCACAGAAATCCGTTGTTCCACCTAGGCTATTTAGACCCTGCGGCCTTCAAGCATTGGCAAGTCAACTCCCTGAGCCTAATAAAGGACTTCTGCTCAGAAACGGGAATCATACCATTTCCAACACTCCAGGCCAAACACCAATTGAATCCAAGACACATCTTTCAATATTTGCAAATCAAACATTTTTTGCAGGCCCATTTAGGCGCATCGAGACCCATCCCTACCCTTACTCCATTCGAGAAATACTTAATCAATGATACTAACATTACAGGGCCTATATCTGCCTTATATGCGCTGATCCTCGACCACCAACAGACTTCCTTCCCCTCATATACCTTCAAATGGGAACGGGACCTAGACTGCTCTCTCTCTACAGACACCTGGTCTCAGATATGGGCCACGACCTCACGAAGTTCAGCGAATGTTCAAGCACAATTAAAAATGAATAATTATTGGCCAAACACCAATTGAATCCAAGACACATCTTTCAATATTTACAAATCAAACATTTTTTGCAGGCCCCATTTAGGCGCATCGAGACCCATCCCTACCCTTACTCCATTCGAGAAATACTTAATCAATGATACTAACATTACAGGGCCTATATCTGCCTTATATGCGCTGATCCTCGACCACCAACAGACTTCCTTCCCCTCATATACCTTCAAATGGGAACGGGACCTAGACTGCTCTCTCTCTACAGACACCTGGTCTCAGATATGGGCCACGACCTCACGAAGTTCAGCGAATGTTCAAGCAATAGAGGCAAATTAGAAATTACTTTTTAGGTGGTACCTGGTGCCCCTCAGGATCGCCAAAGCCATTCTGTCATACTCACCAAATTGCTTTAGGGGTTGCCGGGTGGAGGGGTCGGTCCATCATATTTGGTGGGCTTGTCCCAAAGTAAAGAGATTTTGGCATAGGGTGTACCAACTTCTATACACAGTCACAGGCAAGACATTTCGCAAGGACCCTTTGGAAGCCCTATTGCACAAAAAACCTATGGTGTGTGCGTTCCGCCAACATCGACTAGTAACCTTTATACTTACAGAAGCCAAAAGGGTCATTGCTAAAGCTTGCCCTTTTGATTTGCCCTTTGCTGAAGTTAAACGCAGAGTGACGAGAGTGATGTTTTTAGAGAAACTTACCGCCCTCCAAAAGGGATACTATGGTATCTTTCCGGGAAAGCTGTAGGAACCATGGATTGAGTCATACCTTCCTCTCTCTTTCGATATGGAGTCATTGACCATATAAATGCCTGTAGCAGGAAGCTTCTGGCACGTGACCCAAGAGTGTAGGTGCTAACCTATGAGGTTAAGTAGGAACAGAGGTAAGGTACTATTAAACACATAGTTAAACTTAAATAACTACACATGAAAGGAAAGCTAATATTTAACCGAGACTAAGCACTCTAATCACTTTTTAGCACTGTGAAGCTGCACTGGACTTCTTATGCGTCTCTGGTTCCGCCGTGTGACACTCTATAGAGCTGAACGGTCACCTTGCCTGAGATCAGGAAGTGCTATTACTGGAATTACAAAGAATGAGAGACAGGAGGGTTGTGATCACAATACCTACCCGGAATCACTTAAGGTGTAACAATATACGTTAGATAATTGGTACTCAGATTAGAAGTCACATCACATTTGATTCACGAATACCTCTATTATTATTATTTTATAGTCAATTACTAAAATCTCTACATAGCCGTATAAACCACAGATATTAAAAACTCTAATAAAGATGGCCTATACATTGGGAATAGGCATTGATGAGGAAATCAAAGAAGCGTTCAAGCAGGGAAATCCACAAATGATAGAAACAGAGAGTGAAATAAAGGACAAGTTTAAAGAACATAAAAAATTAATTATAAAACATCTAAATAGAAAATGGGATGTCATGTCACTTGAATCATACCTATAGGCAAAAATGATTCCAAGAGGCCTGAGGGAAAAAGTCATACCTGCAGAACATCTTCAAAATGAACGATTTCTGACAAAATGGAAAGCACAATGCATAGACCATGGCCTGACATTAGTTAAACTAATTGTGGAGGAGGAGAAGTTACAAATGGGAGATCTTGAATTACAAATAAAAGAGAGCTCAGAGGGACTAGAGCCATTAAAAGATTTAGAAAGCTTTAAGAAACACAATTACTTACTATGCAAAGAAGTAGAAAAAGTCCAAAAAAACCTAAGACACACAAAACAATCCAAATTCCAAAGGGATGTGGGAGATTGGGAGAGAGGGGATCCCTTCACACCTACACACAATAGGGGCAGAAATACATCTAGACGAAGATATTCCAACAGTAGAGAAAGACGCCCTAGAGACATTTCCACGAGTGGAAGTGAAGGTGAACCCCCAAAGTCAGTGAGTTTTTTATTAGAGGAGGAGGGCCCCCCATACAGATTAAAAGACCAAAGAAAAATAGAAGACCAAAGAAGAGAAAACACGTTCGGTCAGAACACCCAATCCCAGATAAAAACCAATATGAGGACAAGGAGTCGTCGGAATTGAATCCATGCCATCCTCCGGGGGACGATCAGACCAAAAATGTAATTAACCTTACCAATTTCCCATTAAATGAATATCATATAAGCCTCCTCAAAAAAGGCTTATCTTTCTCCCCGGTGGATGGCATGGATGAATTCCCTATATACAAAGACTTAAATCTATTCCTAAGGAAGGTATATTTGAAATACATACACCAACTTAGAAAAACACCTCAAACTGATAAGGACCCCCCACAGATAAAGGAACAAAAAGTATCAGATCTGGATGCACAGGCGCTAAGAGATCTAGAAGACCTTTTAGAGGAGAATACAATACCCCAAGACCCCCCGGAAACATTAACTAAAAGAATTACACCCCTAAAGAGAGGATCAAAAACAATGCCCAACTTCCTGAATAATAGACATTTGGCCCTATTCAGGGAGTTGATGCAGAGAGAACTCAAACAAGTCGATTGCACAGTAAAAAGTACTGACAATCTGAGCAAATTAGAAAGAAAAGCCCTAAGAGAACTTAGAGAAACGCCGGGAATAATGATCAAAAGCAGTGACAAGGGAGGAAATGTTGTGCTCCTCCCTGAGGACATGTATACGAAGGAAACTAAAAAATTATTAAATGATAAAAACACGTACATTAAGTTGAGAGAATCCCCCTTTAATGGTTTGGTGAGTGAGTTCAATGATAAAATAAAACTAGCTCTAGAAGCAGGCTTACTGACACACAAAGAATTCTGCTTTCTAAAGATAAACAACTATAATATTCCAACATTTTACATTATACCAAAGATTCATAAAGATTACAATAACCCCCCGGGAAGACCCATAGTCTCTGCTGTAGGAGGGCCACTTGAAAATATGGGCAAATATCTAGATTCCCTTCTAAAAGAAATGGTGTTGCGTTTGCCCTCCTACACCAGAGACACCAAAGATGTACTAAATAAAATAAACGATCTAAAGATAGAGGAGGGTTCCCTATTGGTGGGTATTGATGTGGAATCACTTTACACATCAATACCACACGAATGGGGGTTAAAAGCCATAGAACATTTCCTCGATGTGCACTTTCCATTGATGGCCACACAAAATGAATTTATTGTAGAACTCTTAACCTTTGCCCTACACAACAACAGTTTCCAATTATCAGGAGCCTTCTTTAAACAGATTAGGGGCACATCGATGGGGGCTCCTTGGGCCCCATCCTATGCATGTCTCCACCTAGGCCTGTGGGAGGAAGACCTTATATACAATCACCCCCTATACCTGAGCCACGCAAAAACGTGGCTCGGGTATATCGACGATATTTTGGTGATCTGGAGTGGGGGTGAAGACCTCCTGATATCATTCATCAAAGATCTAAATATAAACAATAGGAATCTAAAATTCACCTATACTCAAAGTAATACTAAACGTTCGTTTTTGGATCTTTCAATAGAGATCAAAAACTAACTACAAAGACATATAGAAAAGAAACCTCAGCAAATACACTTCTTCATGCAACAAGTCACCATCCCCCTCCCCTGAAGCAGGGTATCCCTACAGGCCAATTTTTAAGAATAAAACGCAATTGCAGCGAACACACGGACTATATCGAAGAGTCTAAAGACCTGTATCAACGCTTAAGGGAAAGGGGATATCCGCATAAATTAATTAGAAGGAGTAGAATAAAAGGCGAATCAAAGAACAAGAAAAGACTTACTGCAAAACAAAGAACTAAAAACGGCAGACCCAATGAAAGAAAAAAATAACTACATACGTATGATAACCAAATATGGATCTAATTGGGAGAAACTAAGACAACTTCTAATGAAACATTGGCACATCTTTGATTTAAGCCCACCACTATCTAAAATAGTGGGTCCTAGACCCCTCCTAACGGCCCGACGCTCAAAAAATCT
>NW_017309390.1:58622-63660 GCF_000935625.1 Nanorana parkeri
AAATATGGATCTAATTGGGAAAAACTAAGACAACTTCTAATGAAACATTGGCACATCTTTGATTTAAGCCCACCACTATCTAAAATAGTGGGTCCTAGACCCCTCCTAACGGCCCGACGCTCAAAAAATCTAAAAGATAGTTTAGTTAACTCAGAATACACACCGAGCTCATTGAAACAAACACTTAAAAATAAAAAAAGATTTAAAGGGATGTACCCCTGTGGGGGCTGTCAAATTTGCCCCTACATAGATAAAACAAAAACCTTCATAAATTCTGAAAACACAAAATCCTTTAACATAGTGAGCTTCAATAACTGTAATTCAAGTAAGGTGATATACTTAATTGAATGCCCATGTCAAAAGTTCTATGTGGGCAAAACTAAAAGACAACTAAAAGTGAGAATAGGTGAACACCTAAATGATATCAAAAAGAGAGATGTAGACAGTCCCCTAGCCCAACACTTCTTAGAATGGCTGGGCTGAAAGTCAAAGTCATCTATGCATTGAATATTTCCCCCCGTAGAGGAGACTTTGATAGGATCCTACAACAGCGAGAGAAGATGTGGATCTACAGATTAAATACAATGATTCCGACAGGTCTAAACAACGAATGCAATCTCAATGTCTTTTTATGAGACAAATTATTCCTAACCTGTCTTCACAATGGATCCACATCTCCTCCCCTGATCCACACTTACGGGGTTTACCCACCCTAAGAGCAATACATCGTTTACTAATACGGCTATGTAGAGACCATTCATTTATCTTTTTGTTTTATTTACTTTTACTCTATAATAGAGAAATGTAAATTTTATGTTGATACTGTCTAACGAAATTGATAGAAGACTCTACCAAAGGAGAGAGAACTGTTCCTTTAGAATCCAAATTTCTACTCTTATCTTAAAAAAAAGGAAAAAGGGGCGTGACCCCACTATTTAAGCAACATCTCTCCCAACGTCTGACTATGTCCTGACGAAGCCCCGTACAATGGGAGGGACGAAACGCATCGACAACTAGACAGCAATCAAACCTGCAGTCACATATTACAAGTGGACATATGATTCTGAAAACTTTACTTAAAAGATTTACCTACCTTGGTAAGAACCTGCAATTTGGTGCTGGAGGCTCTCACAAACGGACAGACTGTATCTCGAACATCCAGGAGACTTCAAAGGAGACCCACGAGGTAGAAACACCGCTCGGGTCTGCTGTCGGAGAGTGTGTAACAGCGGACACCGCACTGAGGAGGTGGCAAGTCGTACCTACATTAAAGTGGATATTTGATCTGCACTGGGAAATCCCCAAGCCGCCCGGACTCTGAGGAGACTACAGTATCGTGAGTGATAAAAATGTTACATGTATCCGTTAAGGACATCAGTTATATAACACACCTCCCAACCCACCCTCTCTCCAATCAAAAACCAGATGACCCGCAGTTAGATTCTGCACCATTGGCACAATACTACCATTGACGTGTTGCTAATGGTTATGTTGATTACTTGTTGATTCTTCATAAGCTCTAATGTTTGACTGTTTCTTTCTAATGCGAAAGATCTCTCTATGGTATACTTTATTTGGTATGTTGCCAAAACTGTTACAGATTGTAAACGTGCGATTACTTATTACCACAACAAAAAAACAAATAAAAACATTTTGAAAGTAAAAATTACAAAAACTTGATGAACTATAACTTTCACAGAAACTAAATCAAACTTTTTTACACACTCGGTAAGACAAGGGCCAGAAGTATGTGCTGGACAGATAAATTAATTAACCTAAATAGCCCATTGCGTACAAGACTAAACAATAAACAAACAATAGAGAAGAGGGCCTTGAGGAACTAGTTGTTGTAATAACCAAATTTATTCAAAGAGGTAAACATTGCAAATGGAGGTCTAAAGCCTGGGTAACCATTCAACCACAATTGACAATGATGAAAGACCCTTAACTTCAAGGTCAGTAAATAAAAGTAATGAATCAAGAAAGACCCAGATTAAGGATATCTTGACTTCATATAAAAAAAAATTAACCAAGAAACATAAAAACTCCAAGACAGCTAGCTCACCCTATTGTTCCGAGATTGATGTTGCCTATGATTATTGTCTAAGGTTGAGTAAATTATCAAACACATCCAAGGCTTACCCAACTGAGTGATGACAATAGAAGTGAAATGACCAATCAACTACCATTTCTGAACCGATCAATAGGAAGAAAGCAAATAGTGGTTGGGGACCCGTCAATACGAACAATGCTTCCCAACCATATAAAATACCATGAGACACTTCTAAAGGGGAGGAAGGGAAAGAGAAAAAGAAAGACCGCCGAAAAACCCTTGCTGCCTATAACGAGCCATCATCACATCCAATAAGACTCTGAACATTTTTATTTTGAAGGATTGGTGAGATACAGATTATATATCAGAAATTAACTTTCTTTTTTTCTAAAATCATAGCGGTTATTTTTTATTATTAGTGTTTTGTGTACAATTGTTATTAACAGTGTGCAGGGTGAATTCTGATAAAGGTTTCCATACGGTTTTCTATTTTATTTCTGAGATTGTATTGTGTAAGGTTACATTGGGTACAGATCTGTGTGTAACTAGTTTGCTATTGTAGGTATACTAGCCTGTTTGCTTGTTTTGTTCCTGTTAGACTAGTAAGCCATTGTCTTCGGAACTCGTCAGGATTGTAAGGGTATTTTACTTTTGAGATACGTCTCTTTTCTTTCCTATGGCCACGGAAAGTGAGAAACTGTCTTAAAGGTGTCTAGGTATTTTTATTTTGAATATTCTGATAACTACTTTTCATTTCCTTGATTGTATATTTGTATAATCACCAGCAATTTAAGTTTTGTACAGAAATATATAATTATACTTGTATATTAATTTATTTTGATTTATTCATGTAATTGGGAGATATTTATATATTCTGGCAAGAAATCACCATAAGGTCAAAGAACTCAGAGAATATGTTTTGGGGTGTATTATTAAGTGTCTGAACTAAATTCATACTGTTTAAGTTATTTATTTGCCGTAATCGGCTGGGGGCACTGGCTATTGAATCTAACTATAATTCAGACACCACCCTATTATTAATAATTCACCAAGATTTTTATACCACTCAATCACTACAGCATGTGTCAGGATGCAGCCGACGTCTATGTGCTTATCTCCTATGAAAATTGATAGGATGATAGTAGCAAAGGAACTAATCGTGGGGTAGATACATCAGAAATGTGTGCAGTGTGACCCACTAAGAGGATATGTTATCATCAATACCCATGCTGAAAGATGTTGATAGGGAATTAAACCCACCACTTCTTCATTTTACGAGGTTCATCTTTCGACCAAAAAACATGTCAACCCCAAGTTTGTGTTTAGGCCTCTAGGATGAACAGTATCAAGAGTATAGATCCGGTAGGCGTCTCCACATAGAGACGCTGTCTGGATCTATCGCCTCCTCTTGGTAGACTTGTGCGCCGTCAAAAAATGTGTTCAGTTTCGGAAAATATGTGTTATTTCGTAATTCGTGTCCGAAACTCAATTCGGATTTGTACGAAATACGAATTTTCGTTAGTTTTGGCACATTTTCGTAACTGTACGAACATTCGTTATGATGAAGTTAAAAAGCAAAAATATCTTTGTTAATATTGGAGTCGATGTGGTAGTTGTTTTTTTATCCGAAATACGAATTCCGGATCCGAATTTCGTATTTCGGATTTAAAAAAAAACTACCATCAACTCCAATATAAATGTACTTTGCTTTTTAACTTAATATAACGAATGTTCGTAACGGAACGAAATTCCGTCAACGGAATTTCGTATTTCCTGCCTGTATTGTAATGCAACTCTCAGCAGCAGAAGAGAAAACCTCCGATTGGTCAACCAAACGAAATACGAATTCCGTTAACGGATTCCGGATCCGAATTTCGGATAAAAAGAACAAAACTACCATCCTCTCCAGTATATTAACAAATGTACTTTGCTTTTTAACTTCAATATAACGAATGTTCGTAACGGAACGAAATTCCGTCAACGGAATTTCGTATTTCCTGTCTGTGTTTTGTAATGCAACCCTCAGCAGCAGCGGATCCGTATTTCGGATTTAAAAAAAAATCTTGTCATGTTGTTCAACCTCATTTACAGGTTGCCTCATTTAGTTCCTGTTTCAAAGAAATTCGGATCCGAATTTACGAATTTCAGGAAAATTCGTACGAATTTCGATTCGTAACGAAACGAATCGCACATGTCTACCTCTTGGGTGTATGCTCTTGTGGTCTATTACCATCCCTCTGAGCTCATGTGTCTGATGCTTATTCGTAGCGAAATGTAGTGCAACTGGTTTATTCGCTCGATATCTTCACCTTTCAGTGATTTATTAATAGCAATGTGTATGTCGCTTCTATGTTTTTGAAGCACCTTTTAAAAGGCCCATCAGTTTTGCCGATGTACACCATCGCATATGGGCATTTAAGCAAATAGACACAGGACTCAGTATCACAGGTAAAGAAACCACATATTGTATATTTCTTACCATTATATGTATGCGTGAATGAGTCTCCACATATAATGGAGTTACAAATATTACAATGGATGCACTTGTAACAGCCGGATTTATTGGAAAATACAAAAGGTTTCTTGGCATATTTGGGTCTAGGGTCAGCCTGTACTAGTAAATCCCACAATGTTTTAATGTGTTTGTATACATGCAGTGGTTTGTTCTTTACCACTGATGCTAAAGTTTTGTCGGCTTGAAGAATGTTTAAATAATCCAACAGGTAACAAGGCACCGTGTGAGTACATCCAGTACGGGAAGAACAACAGATCCCAGCAGACCTCCCAGCAGCAGTGGAACAGAACAGGCAGGGTTAAGTCCGTATTCAGTTGAATCCACAGACAGAGACTGGCCTCAGCGCAGCTTCTTGTCCACCAGGCAGTGAGGAATAGAGCATGCAGCCTTCCCACCAACACTTACAAAGGTCCCGGGAGGAGCCGGAATGAGAGGGGAGGGGGAATACACAGACTGTTGCTGAGCAACTA
>NW_017309390.1:63802-68370 GCF_000935625.1 Nanorana parkeri
CCCCACCCCCCCCCCCCTCATGTGTCTTTGTTCTGGGGAGGCTACAATGGAGGGAAACAGCAGACATGTCCTGGCTTGTATCGGTGCCCCTTTCTCCACAACATGTACTGCAGCTTAGGACCGGGAGACGGACAGGGGAGGGAAGAAAAAAAAAGAAAAACTCCATGAACACACTGCAGCTCAGTAACAGAGACAGAGGGAGAGTAAAAAAAAACAACACACACTGCACTTTACAATCGGGAGGCAGAGGGGGAGAGAGACAACACTCACCTACGGAGTCCACAGAAGAAAGATCTCATGGCTGTCAGACGGCAGGTACAGCCACACTGACTCCACAGTCCCACAGAGCGGCACAGCAGAGGGAACCTAGGGGCAGGGTCCAGTCCAGCTCACATGGGGTCGGAGCCCCATACCGCAGCGGCGGCCACTTACCACTGCGATTTTTCCACCCTCACCCCTTCAGCGCCCTCAGGCGGCCGCTTGACTTGCTTTGCGGTAGCGCCGGGCCTGGTACTATATCCGGTTTGGTACTATAGACACTAATATACTCAAAATAAGGCCCCATTCATATCTGTAAGTTTAGGTGCGATTAGGGATTCCTGTGTCAGAAACTTGCGTTTTCCTGCAGCAGGAATGTCTAATCTGGCGTTTACAAGCGGTAGCTGTCACCCATTCAAGTTAATGATTAGGTGACAGCAGTTGCATGTAAACGCTTGCACATGTGATATTATTACATGCCCTTAGAAAACACTCTCAATGCACAATCATTGAGTCCAGGGAGAGTGATTGATTCCTAACCAAATGTAATCAAATCTCATACCATTACATGCAGTGTCCAGGCGTTTATATGCAACTGCTGTCACCTGATCATTAATTTGAATGGGTGACAGCTGCCGCTTTTAACTGCCAGATTAGGCATTCCTGCTGCAGGAAAACACAAATTTCTGATGCAGGAATCTCTAATTGCACCTAAAGATACAGGTGTGAATAGGGCCTAAAGGTGCCCATACACCTTACGATTATCGTACGATAATTGTATGCGATTGATTTTTCGAACAACAATCGTAACGTGAGAATAGAGTGCCCAACCGATAGTACTGTATAATCGTACGAATTTTGACGGTCAAGCATGTTTGAAAACTTTGGTCGATCGTACGATGTTCGCATGGTTGGTGGTGTTTCCGTCCGTCAAAAGTCGTACGATCAATTACCGCAAGTCGTCCAGGTGTTTTTTTTTAACTACCGCTGATTGAACCTTTCGATAATCGGGGCAGGATGGGGCCGTCGTACAAAAATTGTACGACGATTCGATCATCGGATGAAAAGTTTCGTCCAATAATCGTAAGGTGTATGGGCACCTTAATACACTTCTACTCCCCCCATACACATAAAAAAGTACTACCCCTGTACGTATAAAATAATACACCCCCCCCACACACACACAAAAATACTATTCCTACACATATAAAATAATACACCCCCCCCACACACAAAATACTACCCCTGCACATATAGAATAATATACACACAAAATACTACCAGTGGTGTATTTAGGTTTTGTGCTGCCCTAGGCAAGACTAAACTCGGGCACCCCTCCAATCTAAATTTGCCCCACCCCTTCCTGTTTAAGACCCACCCCTTCTGTAAACCCCACCACTTTCTCTTTAGGCTCCACCTATTACTCTTAGAGCTCTACCTCTTCCTCTATAAACATTAAAAGTGGATAACAAGTGCCTATATTTTGTTGTTTTGTGTAGCATTATACAAGAGAGATCCTGGAGAGAGAGCGAGGAGAGACAGCCAGGGGAGTGAGCGGGGAGAGACAACCCAGGAGGATAAGCAAGGAGAGACAGCCAGGATAGAGATTGAGGAGAGACAGCCAGGAGAGACAGCCAGAAGAGAGAGCGAGGAGAGAGAGCCAGGAGAGAGATTGAGGAGAGGCAGCCAGGAGAGACAGCCAGAAGAGAGAGCGAGGAGAGAGAGCGAGGAGAGACAGCCAGGAGAGAGAGCGAGGAGAGACAGCCAGGAGAGAGAGCGAGGAGAGACAGCCAAGAGAGAGAGAGAGGAGAGACAGCCAACAGAGAGAGCGAGGAGAGAAAGCCAAGAGAGAGAGCGAGAGACAGCCAAGAGAGAGAGAGCGAGGAGAGTGCCTGGGGAGTGAGCGAGGAGAGACAACCAGGAGAGAGAGCGAGAAGAGACAGCCAAGAGAGAGAGCGAGGAGAAACAGCCAGGAGAGAGAGCGAGAGACAGCCAAGAGAGAGAGAGCGAGGAGAGTGCCTGGGGGGAGAGAGGGGAGACAGCCAGGAGAGAGAGCGAGGAGAGTGCCTGGGGAGAGAGCACAGAGTGACATGTTGTGTCAGTGATTTGGGGTCATACACTGTCAGAATACCCAAACACCAACAAAGATTTTCCGACCGGTTTTTTTGATCAGCTGATCGAGGGATGCCACCTGAAAGCGGCACCCACTATGTGAATTTTGGCCGGTTTATCAAGAACCAGCTGAAATTCATACAGTGTATGGCCACCTTTTATAAAGTAGAATCAGAAGGAAGTTAATTACTGCTGCTATCTGGGAGTCTAGAAAGTAGTGACCTATCAGTGGCCCCTGAGGGCCAGGGTTAGAAAGCATATACAGTGCATTACTGTGCATGTCATAACAGAAATTTAAATGACACCTGACCTGTGTACAGTGCTCCCTTGTCACTTTCACACTCTTTTCTTTCTTCATTTTACACTTCAGCTTTCAGTGTCTGAGGCTCTCCTGTGCTTTGGACTTCAAATCTACTGTCTTATTCTCGGCCTCCAGATGCTGAGCATCTATCTGCCGCAGTTCAACCAGATACCTGTCAGCCTCCAGGATCGCCCCCTCCAGCTGCTGGCCTAGTCCAGAGTCTTGGCTTTCTGTCTGTCTCCTTTCCCAGCAAGAGGTGCAGATGCATACCAGCAGGACCTGTCCGTCTGTCATCAGGTGGCAACCCTATAGCCCTCTCTGTGCCCAGGGCGGCCACACAATCACCCACCGTCTTTGACCACTGCCTGATGGGGCACTGTTACGCTCCCCCCCCCCCCCTCCTCCCCCCAGGACACTGCAGCCCGGCTGTTATTATTAGGCTTCAAGTTTCCGTTTCCCTCGCCTTCAGGCAGACCGGTGTCCATTCCCCTGGGGAGATGAAAGAAGCATTCTGTCCGAGTCTGGGCTGAGGCACGTGAGTCGAGGAGGGGAGGGGGAGGAAGGGGGAGGCTTGCAGCACACAGAGGAGGCAAGAGATCGGGACAAGAAGGTAATGTCCCGTGCTGACAGTGAATCGCTCATGTCTCAGTGTCTGATGAGGAAGCTGTTTACTGAGAACGGCTGCGGCTTCCTCATCAGACACTGAGACATCTAAATGCTCGGACAGTTCCACAATTTAGAAGCTTTCCAGAGTGTCCTTCACAGAAACAATGATCTTGCGATCATTGACCCCTTCACCCGCTTACTGTCCCCTCTGCCTGGGACCGGCCACCCTCCTGAAAAATGCCGCCCAAGGCAAACGGATGCCCAGTTGCAGCAGAGTATGTTTAAGGAAAGTCCAGTCTAGTCGGTCGAACGCCTTATCAGCGTCGACCGACAAGAGGCAAAGGGGGACATCAGATGCCTGGGCATAGTGCATCAGTAGTAGAGTCCTAATGGTGTTATCCCGTGCCTCCCTACCCCGGACAAACCCTACCTGGTCGGGGTGGACCACCCCCGGGAGGAGGGGTTGAAGACGGTTGGCAATAAGTTTAGCAAACAACTTCATATCAACGTTGATCAACGATATTGGGCGAAAGTTCGTACAGAAGGAGTGGTCTTTGTCCGGTTTGGGTATTAAAGAGATATGGGCCTCCAGGGCCTGTCGTGGAAAGGAGGCCCCCTGAGCTATCGAGTTGAAAACGCGGAGCAGGTAGGGGGTAAGTTTGTCACGAAAGGAATTGTAAAACTTCACCGTGTACCCATCAGGCCCGGGACTCTTGCCTACCGGCGACAACCGGAGGGCCAAGAGCAACTCCTCCATCGTGAAGGGCGACTCCAAGGCCTCAGCCTCCGAGACCTCCAATCCCGGGAGGGCCGTGGATTGAACATAGGATGACACCTGCGAGTCGTGGGTGGAAGAAGGGGCATCTGATCCCGGGAGGTGATACAACGAGGCATAGAAGTCCGCGAAGGTTCGTTGGATTTCTAAAGGGGAGTGTACAAGAGCTCCAGACTCAGTTCTGATATGCGGGACGTAGGCTGGAGCCGGGCGGGGATGAAGAGTCCGAGCCAAAGAAGGTTCGTTGGATTTCTAAAGGGGAGTGTACAAGAGCTCCAGACTTAGTTCTGATATGCGGGATGTAGGCTGGAGCCGGGCGGGGATGAAGAGTCCGAGCCAATGCCCTACCACACTTGTCGCGATATCCGTACGCCGTTACGCCTTGGATGCCATTTTGTTCTGGAATGTGCGTGACGATAAGTCAAGCAACCCCAGGAGTGTCAGTCGGGCTTGAGAGATGCTCAATATGAGCTATGGGGACGGCGAGCGTTTGTTCCGTGTTTCTAGGTCAGTAAG
>NW_017309391.1:0-3938 GCF_000935625.1 Nanorana parkeri
TGTGGCGTGTTTGTGAAGTTAGTAAATCAACCCCATAGAGTCAGTTGGGAGGTGAAGGGAAGTGCAGGAAATCAGTAGAGTTTTTATTTTAGAGAGCAGCCTGGGGAAAGACAATATTGTTGGGCAGAATATGCACATAACAAGTGGCCTAGCACAATGTAAGGTGATCTCTTTGTACACTGTGCACCACACTTGTTGGTTTTTCTTACCACTGGGTTTACTGAATTCAGTACTACCAATAGGCACAATTTTTCTAGTCCTTTAAGAAACCTTTAAAGCCTAACTCTGCCACATTAAAAATAATAAAAATAGTCTTATCCCCCACTCCCAGTAATGGAGAATCTATTGCTAGTTTTTGCAAGAGTATTGGCTACCATACTTTAATGCTTGCTTTACTTGGTGGTCCCATAATCTTCCTCTGCTAATTCTGGTTGTCATGACCATTCCACTGCAGTCATTCTATATGATAGTCTCCATCCTTGTTGTTGTCTGGTCTTGTTGCCACCCCCTTTCACCAGTATCATGACACCTACACTGTAAAGAGTACAGAGCAAGCGGCCACAGATAGAATGTGGCCATTAGTAAGAATGCCCATCCACATTTCAGCGCTGAAATAGACCGTCACTATTGTAGAACCATAGTGTAAAGTGAGTATTACTGAGTGCTACCCCATCCCTTGCAAAAGCAAGTAACATTTTCTTTATGGGGGAAGTTAGGTTTATAGCTTTGCTTTTCAATCATGAAATTAGTCTGACAAATAAATAGCACTGCTTTTGTTTTCTGCTATTAGACAAGAATTTAAATTGTGTTTACATTCTATTTTGCAAGTATGATATCCACCTACAAACATTCTTCTTAATGTTGATGATCTCTGTTTCTACAAAAGTTTACTCTCTACTTTTCCTATACCTCTTACAAACATCTGCACCTATCATTGCTCCCCTACAGAATTTAAAAAATTGCAGGTGGTAGGAGTGAGAGAATAGATCACAAGAACATGGATGAGTCAGGATGATTCTTTATGGAGAAGGCAAGAAAAATTACAGGTCCTCTGTGGATAAATCAAATCCTCCTGTCATACACTTTGCTGAGTCAATTTAATTTTGTTCTCCTTAACAGTTTTAAGGCTTTAAAGAGAGCACCTCCAAATCCATTAATCTGCTTTACAATTTGTGTCCGTCCATAGAAATTATTATCGTATAAACAATCAACACACGTATTTGCCTTAAAAAGTTGCACACTTTATGAATTTATAATTGTTAACCTGTCCATTTTATTGATTGTTTTAAATACTGTAATCTGTTTCCCATTTTTCTGGCATGTCGTTTTAATTTCTCATTGTCACTGTGAAAGGAAAAATCACTGAAAATCATTAATTTTTCATTGTTATTATTTGAAATTCACCGAAGATAGCAGATATTATAATAACAGAGTATGAGGGCCTTATGTCTTTGGTATTTTGCTGGTAGTTTTTTAAATTGCAAATAATGGTGTTTTAGGACCACATAGTGATTTGCTTGCTCATGAAACACTACGCAAAATATTTACAGGACCCCTATAGACGTCACAGTCTTTAACACACCAGGGGTCCTCAGTGACACAAAATGGATGTGACTGAGCTAGGGGATTTGAAGGTGATAATGATAGCTTGTGATAGTGTTATTAAATAGCTGCTATGGCAGTTGTTTTTGTCTGCAGCAGCATTTCCTAATAAAAGGCTGCCATCATTGTATGCATGGATTCATGATAGAATCACTGCTACAGTAAGCTAGATAGCTCATCTGCATGTCCATCCATAAAAAAATATTATTGTTTCCAAGAGCCTAACATAGCCAAAGCATTTTGGCTAACAGTTTATTTAACCGCAGCCCCCCTTTCCCAAGCCACTACTTATACTAGAAGCACAGATAACCAAGATGAAGCTGTCTTATTTTGAACACAAGAGGATGATCAGCAATAAGGTGGATGAATACAATCACAGAAAGTATGTACATTCTTTACCTGGTGCAGAACATTTCAGATGCCAAGTACAAAGGAAGAAGTGCTGCAGCATTGAGTCACTCCATTTCACAATTAACTTACAGTTCCGGGGTGGCTTGCAGTGCACCTCTTAAGGAACCTGGCACGATAGCCTGGATGGTTGTCCCCTGCTTGAGTCAACCCACTCCTAGGAGTGAGGTATGGCCCTTTCCTCTGACTTATCCATTGAGGAGTTCTCTGCAGCTATGTTAGACTTCATGAGATTTGCAATTATGATTGTTGATTCTGAACACCAGGCCTGTAAGCTGGATGAATTTGTTCTTGAGAAGATTCAGTCACCTCAAAAAGCTCCCAGGCTTAAAGATACCGTATTGTTATCAATGCTGTATGAGCCACATTTAAAATTAAACAGCCAGTGGCTTTTACCAGTCTGGCTCCAAGACTTTCAAAACGTTTCCGCTACACTCCTCCTCCAACCTGTTCTGTATGGAGATTGGAACACTCCTGGCAAAGTAATAACTCTTCTGACATGCTTTTTCAGACCATTTAATGAGAATGTTCTTAAAACGTGGGCTGTTGCCAGCATGGATCCGGCAATATCCCCTTTAATAAAACTCTGACTGTACTTATTAATGAAGCCTCAGTGTTTAAGGATCTCACTTTTAAATGTTTGCAAGCCCTTTCCACATAGCCATGGTGTCTTTCGTTCAGACTTTAGGGGAGTGGACTCAGTTGATGTCAAAGGATCCAGATATATCCTTACCGACCCTTTCGTTTTAGATCACTTCGAGCTTTTGCCTTCAGCTCTGAACTATTGTGTTGAGGGTTTGCTGATATCTGTTTTATTCTTCAAATTTGTCTTTTGTCTGTGAACATTGCAAAATTATCAGTTTTTATTCACCCGCATATTTCCTATAGATTTTTCTGATCAGTAGATAAACATGCATAATAGGAATTTAGACAGTCAGGATGCATAGATTGTATGATTATCTGAATAATCTTTATGCATTTATTCAGTAGAATTAACAAATACACAATATACTAATTTACTGTTTTTCCTGGTCCTCAGATTTGTTTATCACTGCACACTAACTTACCAATCGATTCTCACTAGATGCAAACATATGTATTTTTAAAGTTCTTCTTTTATGCAGTCATTTAGTCCTTGTATATATGGGCTTCCTTGTGTTAAAGAGCAATGTTGTACAGCAGAATAGTTAAAGCCTATAAAGCAAACTTTAGTACCATTATGATAATGTTAAAGCATAAATTACCCAAGAACAAAACTGACATGTACTGCAACTTACCAGTCTTTGGAGGTGGTGGCTAAATGTTTTTTCTTTTTTCAGGCTGCAAAGATTTTCAGCAAGGACAGAAAATACCTGTTGATCTTGCCAGAAATTCAGTGTCCTTGTCACTTTCTGTGAGCTGATCTGGAGACATAAATCAAAGTAATATTCTTCGTGCATATTGCAAATACCATCATATATAACTAAGATAAACAAAGCAAGTCTAAAATAGCAAGTATGGCAGCTTCCCTGATCTGTTTGAAACTAAAAAAAAAGGGACAGGTGCACATATACAGTTGAAAATAGGTCAGCTAGCCACCAGAAAAACTAATCTGTTTTAGTACTTGGGTTTAAAACCAGAGGTTTTAGTTGCATATATTTGCAAATAGTCGTCTAAACCAAACTGACACGTCAAGGCACCTATGATAAGTGTCGTCCCTAACCCTAAACTATCTGAGTTTCCTAACTATCTTTAAGGAGGATGGGCCTCTGAGTAAGCCTGCTCTCTTTTTGTGCATTGCTGTATATGTCCCATATTTGAGAAACAGAGACAGTTTAAAGTTAGGGCCCACACTTATCAGAGGTTTCTTGATGTAGTAGTGAATATATGCAACTAAAACCTCTGGTTTAATCTGAGTATATAAACAGATTTGTTTTTAATGTTGAGCC
>NW_017309391.1:3950-5218 GCF_000935625.1 Nanorana parkeri
TGTTATTCTCAGGATTACAAGGAGAAAAATGGGAAGAAAATGCCCCCCAGAAAAGCAAACTAATGCAAAGAGATGCACTCTTGGTTGGCAGCTTTTATCTCACTGTCCCTGCACTTTCTAGACACAAGCAAGGTCACAGGAATCCAAACAGTGGGGCATATTTTTACAGTAAACACCACATGCACTAAAACTGGAAGTGGAGCATTGTTTTGTGTTGAGAAAGTGCAGAGACAGTGAGATAAAAGCTGTCAATCAAGAGTTTGTCTCCTTTGCATAGCATGGTCAGAATGAAGAGAAGTGAACCGTCAAACTCTCAATCTCAGTTTCAACCTCACACAGAAGCATGGGATAAAAAATATATACCGTGTTTCCCCGAAAATAAGACACTGTCTTATACTTTTTTTGGCTCAAAATAACGCACTAGGTCTTATTTTCGGGGTAGGTCTTATTTTTTTAAAATGTACAACAATCCACACTTATTACCGGTAGATAATTGATAATCCAGGGCCGGTTAAGGAATAACGTTTTTTTTTTGGTTTTTTTTCCAATAACGAATTTCGTCTGAAACTAATTTAGTTTCGGACCCGAGAAACGAAACGAAACTAAACGAATTTTTTTTTTTGTTTCAAAACGAAACTAAACAAATTTAATAATAGCAATAAAGTTGTATGTAAAATAAAAAAAAAAAGTAATACAAAAATGAAATTCATAAAAAAAATAAAGAAGCATAAAATGTATTTTTTTTAAGTCCGGGCCCCCCTAATACACTCGCATATATGCGTCAGGTGCGCCTACGTGCCGCACATGTTGCATATCGCCGCAAACGGAGTGAGAGCAATAATTTTAGAGCCATTAAGGCCGGGTTCACAGCTGGGCGTTTTACAGCGCTGATCGACGTGCTGTAAAACGCCCTGCAAGTGAAATCCCATTATTTCCTATGGGCATGGTTCTCACTTTTTCTGGCGTATTTCAGCGTGTCGGAACGTGCTGAAAAACGCACTATGCCCAAAGAAGTAAACGCGCGCTTGACGGCTGCAAATCGCAGTTTAAAACATGCATCGCAAAACGCGCGTCATACACGCATATTTCGAACGCCTAGGTGGGAACCCAGCCTAAAGGAGAACTATGAGGTGAGTGCTTTTCACTCACCTCATAGTTCTAGCCGACCTGTGACAATGAGACTGTCACAGGTCGGCTCAGTAGATCGGGAGGTGAGCGAACACATACCGGCGTTCGCTCACCTCTCGATCCTGTCACTGCACTCTGCC
>NW_017309391.1:5486-32004 GCF_000935625.1 Nanorana parkeri
ATATATATATATATATACTGTAGGAGTTAGGTGACTGACCTGTGATAAATATTAGGTGAGACTTCTTCTTTAGATCAAATGTTTAATTCTGTTTCTTAGCATACCAAAGCCATCCTATACATGAAATATTTACTGACAACTGTCAAAGGTTGGACACAACATATTTGATATGACATTTTAGTTACTCTATCTACCCACTGATTTTAAATTGGATTGGCTAGCACAATGGATGGAGCTTGTGGTGCATTTGATTATTTTGTTATGATAATATAATTGTTTTCAGCTTTGGTTCTATTAGGCCTTCTCTTATTTTGTTGTGATGCCTGGTACACATGTGGAGCCAAAGTATGATTACAGTTCCTAAATTAAATCCAGAAGATTTCTGAAGGCATTAAGAAAGTAGTTTATATTATGGTTTGGAAATAAACCACCGCATTGGTTTACAGAAAAAAACACTCCAACCACAAACCAATGCTTTTACCCAAGAGAGCTTAAAGTAATTGGAAACAAATCTGCTACATTTATTTTAATATCACATTGGTTCATATAGTAATTCTAACCCAAAAATTCAGAGTTGAAAAGGAAAAGGACATCAAAGGGTCAGCTCACCAAAAAGTGATATTTTATTTGAAGGCAGAGTCTGGTGTCACATGCTGTCTTCTTTTTTATCTTCTGAGCTCCAGTATTGAGATCTCCTTGCGATAGTGTCTGGCTGTTTTTGTACACCCTGGAGTTTTAGGAATTCCCACCAACCTTAAAGTGTTCCCACTTCATCAGTTACATTAATTATAAAATGAAATAAATTAAACTTAACAGGATGAGTAATCCTGTAATCCTGACCCTTGTAATCATAACATTAGGTTTGAAGATCAGATAACAAAAGAACAAAACATTTCCCCAACAGCACTTTAGAAATCTTGAAGTGGCTAAATTCTTTACCATCTACCAACAACTTTCTATCAGTTTTCATTGAACTGATTCTATAAATAAATATTTTCCATATTTTTGGATTTTTATGTAATGGAAAGAAGTGGAATCAACGTGCTGGATCCACAAGTTTTGTACTGTTGGCGTGACTGGCCAATTAGGATGTGAAAAGTATAGGTGGTCTGACTAGCAGACAGCAGCTTCTACATTCCAGTGAATCTCCACTGTCTTTATGGTTTCTGATGTCAAATTAAAGGATTTTTTAATTGTGGTGCCACACTAAATTTATTAGTCCAAAAACACTTTAATATAGGGTTGAGGAGACGATATCGAAATAGCCAATATGTTTCAAGGCCTACTACAAATACCCACTTCATCAGGACTTACTAAAGGAAAACATATATCAGGACTGTAGTAGCTTAAATGTGCATACCATTGAGTCCAGTGTGTGAAAATGCATTGAGCTCTTCAGCAGCTGATTTGCCAGCCTTTGCCTATGCATTCTCACAAACTGAATAAAACAGTATCCAAAATCAAGCCATTGCATTAGCGGTGGTAGGTTCCCTTTAAGTAGGCACTAGGGTTCAATTCAACCCCTAATGTCACCTTTGTACACAGATCGTGCTTGATCAGCTTCATCCCTGGCCACAGTGGCCACAGAATGACAGCTCTGAAACCAGAAGTGATGAAATCTTGTCGCTTCCTGGTTCATTCAGCACAAGAATGACCAGTGAATGGATGTTCACTGATGGCCCTCTGCCCCACCTGTTGACACCTAGCATGCCGGTCCTGAGCCAATAGGAGGGGAAGCAAAGCATGGGATACATGACCGGGGTGCAGGTTTTTAAAAATAACAAATGTAATTATTTATAGGCTGGATAAAGGATTTAGTGTAGTATAACTCGTTTGGTAGCAGTGGCGTAACAATCGCCATAGCGACCCAGGCGGCCGCAATGGGGCCCGTGCACAGGGGGGCCCGGCCAGGCATCCCTCTGATGCCGTGTGGGCCGCCTGGGTCGCTATGGCGTCTCGGGTGCTGGCTGTCACTGACATAGCTCAGCAGCTGCTGTGAAGGAAAACGTTCCCACTCACGGCCGCTGCGGAGCTGTGTCAGTGACAGCCAGCAGATGCGGCAGAATAGGCCGGTAACACCGGTGTTCTATCGATAGTCCAAACTTATCGAGTTGTGGGACCGCATGAATTCCGGTCCCAGAACTCGATAAGTTCGAACTTTTGATCGATCACCGGCATTTGCAGTAAAGAAGGAGGTGGGGCCCGCCTAACAGCAACCCCGCCTCCTCTCACATCACTGGCCAGCGATCTAAGAGCAGGTGGAGCCAGTGATGTAAGAGAAGGTGGGGCCCGTCGATAGAAGGAGGCAGAGCCCGGGAACAGAAGAGGAGGCAGGGGCCCGGCGGCGGCGACCACAGAGGTGACAGGTAAGAAGCGTACAGCGCAACTGAGACCTTGCAGAGCCCGCCATAGAGAGTCTATGGTGGACTCTGCAAGTGGCATAACTAGCAATTACGGGGCCCCATACAAAATTTTGCTATGGGGCCCTGTGATTTCTAGTTACGCCCCTGTTTGGTAGTTAAACAGTAAATTTTTTGTAGAGGTCTGTACATCAGACTGAAAAGAAGGATAACTGAGGAGAAAAGGTGGACAAAGGGACCAGGTTCAAAAAAGGGACAATCCCTCCAAATGAGGGACAGTTTGAAGCCATACTATCTCAGTAAGGCCCCCATTCACACTTAAGCTGAGCATCTCTGGGTGTTTATTCAGGCTTTTTTGAGTTTTTGTACAGTTGTTTTGCAAGCGTTTAAGGCTTGAATGTTTTACCTTATTTTCTTTTTTAACCAATACAAAGCTAGTTACTAGGCAACAAAAAAATCAAAAGTGTATCTGAACCACCACCACCAGACGATGTTGACCCACCAGCACAATTACCAGTCGCATGACAATGTACAACCACAAAATTACAAACCCCTAGTCGGGTTCTGTATGTGAACAAACCAGCCAGGAATCCTGGGTGATATCATTGGTCAAATATGGGCATGAACATATTTGGTCAATGACCTCACCCAGGACCCCTGGCTGCTTTGTTTGTAAACACCAACTAACCTGAAATATGTCATCTTGTAGCAGTAGTACCACCAGCACAAAATTCAGGTGGGCAAACAATCCAAATTTGGCCAGTTTCTTTGGCCATTTACCGAATTGTGAACAGGCTGAGCTCAGGTAAAAACTCATCTTCAGCGCAAACCTGAAGCTCACCCCTATTGCTCATCTTTACCAGGTGTATTCAACAAATGTATTTTTCTACTACTGTTCTAACTTTTTATTTCAATTATAGTGATGGCTATTTTCCTGTGAGACTTTACCTTAGTTTATTTCTTAGAACTCATAGTACTTATGTATTCTGTGCTTATTTGTCTTACAAAAGAGTAGTCTAGCTCAGTTATTATCTTATTTCAACTTTAAATCAGATACAGAAATATATGCACATTCACAGTATTCTACCCATTATATTTTTGTGTCTGTCTAAAATGATTCCCTTAAGTACTGTTAAGTGATGCAGAGGATGATGAATTTGGAAATTGCATAAGAAAGGGCTTTACAAGGTAGATTTTTGTTAATACACTTAGAAGAAATTCTCTGAAGACTTATTTATGCCTCTAGCTAACACATCAGCTGAAAAAACAAAACTGGATTTTATCATTTTGCACATGGAATGTAAATATATTTTCGGATTCATTTTATTTTGTTATTTCTGTACAGGTTTATTTCTGATTCACAGTAAAAAGAACAACGGCCTTCTTTGCTTTCGCGGCATAATTTATAGAATGACATGTTTACAAGCTGAGTATTTTAGCATTTGTAGGGCAATATTTTCAATTTAAGCATTGATATAAAGACAATGGAAATACAACATTTGGACCACCCCACTAAATACAAGAAACTGCCAAACTACAATCATGTGTTTTAAATCTGCTGAAGTTCTATTCCAGAATTAGGTCAATCTAAAACCCACAGTGTATCCATTATAAATATAAAATTGCACCAAATATTAAACATTTCCATATCAATATTATTACTAATTTTATTGGTTTTAGACAAACTTCATATATCCTATTTTTCAGGCTACCTCTTTAACTTTATTCAGCATTTTAAAAAAAAGATTTGTCAAAAACATGTCTTTTGTTTTTTTTCCAAATTAAGGATTTTATCAAAAGTCTGGACTTTTTAATAACTATTTTATTTAACCCTTTAGTGAATGGGTAGGGGTGCAAGTACCCCTTACTCATTCACAAGGGAGGGGGGCGGCATCTGTGTGCCCCCTTATTTAAAGGGGTACCCCGATGCAAATAAGCCCCCTTGCCTGCAGACCCCCACAACCACCGTGTCAGGGTTGTGGGGACAAGGCCGTTGTCCCCATTGACATGGGGACACCCTCCCAGTGCCAAGGGCATGTGGCCTGGTGTGGGAGGAAGGGGTGTGGTGCCACATGCCAAGGGCATGTGGCCTGGCAGTGCTCGCTCGTCTGCCCCCTTTCCGGCCCTGCCAAGCCTATGCTCGGATCAAGGGTCTGGTATGGAATTTTAGGGGGATCCCATGTTTTTCCCCCCATTTGTGGGGGTGGGGTTTCTCCTTAAAATTCCTACCAGACCTTAAGGGCCTGGTATGCCTTTAAGGGGGAACCCCACACACTTTTTTTTGTTTTTGTTAAATGGGGTCCCTCCTAAATATTCCTACCAGACCTTCAGGGCCTGGTATGACTTTTAGGGGGAACCCCACACACTTCTTTTTTTGTTTGTTTTTTTTGTACATGGAGTCCCTCCTTAATATTCCTACCAGACAGTGGCGCACATAAGGAACAAAGGGCCCTTGTGCAAGATTTTTTTGGGGCTCCCCCCCCAAAAAAAACCCCCACAAACACAGCGCTCTCCTCCCGCAGCGCTCCGCCAGCTGTCACACTTTCTGTCCACCCCGCTGGGACACAGAGCAGCGCCCAGCGGGTAGGAAAGAAAGCAGGGATGCGGCGCTGTATCGGCAGAAAAATTGCACTTTCGGCATTTAGCCAAAAGTGCAATTTTCGGCCGATATGTTTTGGCGTCCGATATAACGGTGCATCCCTAGTATTTACAGCAATGCAGAATGGCACAGGATATAGAGGACTACACATCCCAGCAATACTTAATATAACACTGGCATTTCTGTATAAAGTACTGCTGAGATTTGTAGTCCTCTATAGAGGGTGCCATTCGGCATTGCTGCAACAGTACTTTATACAACATTAGGCTACAAATAATAATTATTTTAATGATAACCTACCCCTATAGGTTTAGGAGATATGCCTGTTTTCTCCCCATCTCTCTCATGCCCCCTGTTCTTTCCACTATCCCACTATGCCCACTGGACTCTCCCATCACCACGGTCCCCCCTGCACCTCTCCCCCAACACCAGCACCCCTTCCATCACATATTTCCTGCACCTCCCATCACCTTTTCTCAGCCCTCTCAAATCATGGTCCCTTCCCATCTTTGCAGCCGCCCCTCCTTCTCCAATCACATATCTAAAGACCCCCTTCTCCAATCACATGTCCTCAGTCCCCCCTTCTCCAATCACATGTCCTCAGGCCCCCCTCCCCAATCACATGTCCTCAGTCCCCCCTTCTCCAATCACATCTCTGCAGCCCCCCTTCTCCAATCAACTGCTACCAGATCTTAAGGGCCTGGTATGACTTTTAGGAGGAACCCTACACAGTTTTGTTTTTTTAATTGGTCCCTCCTAACATTTCTACCAGACCTAAAGGGTCTGGTATTGTTTGGGAAGGGGAACTGCACACTTTAAGAGGAAAAAAAAAAGTCTTTTTTTTTTAGATATGTCAGTTTTGTTGCAGCAGGTTCTATACATCCTATAGATGTTTTTTTAATGATAGATGCTGAAGTACAGGATAAAATCATACTCACAAAAGTGAATCAGAATAAAAGCATAATAGGCAAGCCTGGACGACATCTAAAAACGGCTGCACAGACGTCTGTGTACCAGCACAGGACTCCTTCGATGACGCGTTTCCGGGGCCACGCCCTCTTTGTCAAAACGTGACCTCAGCCTCACTCCCACAGCAATATATGGAGACGTGCAATGCTAAGGGACCAATGAGCGGCGCTAGATGGTATAAGAGGCTGCCTCTCCAGGCGGCGTCTTGGTTGTCATGGCCGTAATACAGCTCTTCTTTCGGCATCCACCTCTAGAGGTGGTAGGGTGCCGATAAGCCAATCAGCGGCCTCCCAGGGACGACCAGCCCCTAATCACACTACGTCAGCCGGCCAATCAACAGGGAAAGCGGTCAAAGCCAGCCTGCGTGAGTTGACTGTGTGAAAAGGGGAAATGAGAGGCTACAATAATGAATGGGGGCTCAAAAAATATATATGAGACATAGGGCTTGATTAAAACAAGACTGCTGTATGTGTGAGGTTGAGGACACAGACATAAATATACTAAAACATACTAAAAAGCACTAAAACACATGATATTTGAGTGAATATATAAATATGAGCATCGATTTCTCCTGTAACAGTTTAAATTAATTAAATGGTCCAATTGGAGAGAATTTAAACGCAAATGCTCATTAGAAAGAGCAAATTAAAAGACTGTTGTCTGGCTCTAGAACGAAATGGATTTGTACACAAATGGCATTTGAAATGCATTGGACCCAAATGGGAAAGCGGAGATAACTCCGCTGTAATATAAAGTGGTGAATTAGATCAAAGTATGCCACTGGGATATTATTCCCCTCATGGAACAATATCCAGTGTGTCAAAGACTCAAAGAGGGTGTAATGAAAACAGCCTAAAATGAAGTATGCAAAGTTGTAAAACTAGATCAAAGCGAGTAGAAAAACTGAAAAGCTTGACAATGTATGTGGACATTAGACTTCCCTCTTAGTGACAATTACCCAAGGGGAACACAAAAAGTTTCATAATTAAATAATTATATGAATATTGTTTGCATAAATATGACGGCAATAGCCAACTTATTGCAGGGAAGAGGAGCCCCCTATCTGGGACCAAGAAGTGTATGGCAATCAATGTGTGAGATTGGAGTTTGGGAAAAGTTTGGCCACAATGACTGCTAAACAGTCTACCACTATTATGGCTGCCTGGGGGGATTATAATGATGAAGCCAATAACTTGCATATAAGCCCTCTTAAAGGGGACATTCATTTTCGAACGTTCGACCCCCATTGACTTGCATTGAGTTCGAGTTCGTATTCAAACTTTTCGGCCGTTCGAATGTTCGAATACGAACTGAACACGGGGGTGTTCGGCTCATCACTACTCACGAGGAGTGAGCAGTGTGAATATCACACAGAGGTGTGCTGAGAGACTTGGTGCTGAGGAAAGTTACTGAGCTATACTGAGGACTGTATATGCTGAAAAAAAGCGGATTATTATGAGAAGTGCATGAAATGTTGACCTTTGTGTGAACAAAAGACTGTCTTTTATGTTGCTGCTTGAGGCTGTCTTGTTTAACAGGGGAAGTCTACCCTGTTGATGGAAAGAGACTTTTTGTGTTTGCCCTTAATAAAACTGCGTTTTACTTGCATTTCCTGACTACAATCCAGTGTCCTTCTTACAGGGGATATTGAGAGAAAAGAGTTGTCAGCTGGAAAGCAGATACCGCACTGAGCAATATATGACCATCTTGTATAAGAGGTTGTTAAGATCTGGTGAGTGCTGATCTTTTTCTTATTTATCCACAATAAATAAGATTAAGCACGGTGCCACACAGCACCGAAGATTCGTGCATGATTTGGCCTATATGTACTGTATTTATGCGATTATTGAATAGTCTTGCCATATACACTGTATATTACATTTTTCAGGCCAAAGTGAAAAGAGAATTTGTCTGGCAGTTTTTAGCAATGCAGAGACAAGCTGTAGTGTCTCTGTCAATCAGATATTCATGTTTTAGACAGCATCACTCCAGACACCCAATTTCCATCAAAGGATGTCAAGTAACATGCATCATTTAAATATTAATGCAAGTAATAGCTGATATTACACTGCAGTGCCAAAAGTGCTATAGTACCCAAACTTTTAAAAAAGAAGCAGCAGGCTGATTAGACTTAGAAGACGGATATAATAAGCAAAAGAAAGCATTGACATCCGTACATTTGTCATTGGTGACAGCAATGATAGTGCTTATTGTAAATCTATGATCGAAAAGGTGGAGATGGCCAACAAGCACATAGCGACATTCAATGACATAGCTTTTGCTATTTTCTGGAGAAATACTACTTATAATGCAGCAATAGATTTCTCTTGGATCTCCATGTGGGTCTCCACCTGCCGGTTATTGTACTCAAACAGCCCTCTAGTAAGCTGCCCAGTTTGGGCTGTACAGACTATTTGCCTATTCAACTACTGTTTCTCTCTGAGCAAGACAGTAACCCACTCACTTTCCAGTCAGAACACCTGACTTTGAGACCAGACAGGCCAGAACACACACTTTCCTAGCATGGTGTATACGTACATATGTGAAGTAACACACCTTCACATTGTTCAGGTTAAGAAAGGTACTGTTAATGCTACAACATACAAAGACATTTTAGACAATTGTGTGCTTCCAATATTTTGTCAACATTTTTAGGAATGCCCTTTTCTTTTCAACATAACTGTGTCCCTGTGGATAAATCCAGATCCATAAAGACATGATTTTGGCTTGGAGGAACTCAGGTTGCCTGTATTGAACCCTGACTTGAACCTTCTGAAAACACTGTTGGGATGGATTTCACCACTGGGAGAGCCAGATCTTCTCATCCAACATCAGTACCTGACCTCTCAAATGCTATTTTGCATGGATGTGCAGAAATTATCACACGCACACTCCAAAATCTTGTGAAAAGCCTTGCCTGAGAAATGAAGGTATTTATAGCCACAAATGGGGACTAACTCCATGGTTTTGGAATGGAATATGCAACAAAACTGTTATGATGTTCCACAAAGTGTCCACAAACTTTTAGCAATAGAGCATAATATACACTGTTTATCCTTTCTTCTATACAAGCACACACTGATGCCCTAGCCTCTTACATCTCAAAGTGTAAAGGTGCCCATACACCTTACGATTATCGGACGAAACTTTTCGTCCAATGATCGAACCGTCGTACGATTTTCGTACGACGGCCCCATCTTGCCCCGATTATCGCAAGGTCCAATTAGCGGTAGTTAAAAAAAACACCTGGACGACTTGCGGTAATTGACCGCAATTGTTTTCGTTTGCACATGCGCAGTGTTAATCGTACGACTTTTGACGGACGGAAACGCCACCAACCATGCGAACATCGTACGATCTAGCAAAGTTTTCAAACATGCTTGACCGTCAAAAGTCGTACGATTGTACAGTACTATCGGTCGGGCACTCTATTCACACATTACGATTGTCGTACGAAAAGTCGATCGCATACGATTGTCGTACGATAATCGTAAGGTGTATGGGCACCTTAACAACTAGTGCTTTTAACAGGCCATGTTTTTTTTTTATTTCCCAAGATTGTAAAGTACACTTTAAATCATAGTAGGCTTTTATTATATGTAATTATTTTTGTATCAAGTTCCTCTTTTGCCTAATATTATTGAAACAGAATTAAACCTCTAATCCAGTGGTTCTCAACCTGTGTAACCTCAGGACCCACATGTGTCATTAAGTCACGACTCAAGTGGAATGCACGGCATTGCGGTGCCGCGCGTTCCGGTGCGACCGATTGAACTGTGGGCGGGAGGTGCGTTTGGGGTGCCATTCAAAAGAATGGTAACGCAATGCTCCTCCAGCAGCAGAATGCATAGTAGGTGTGATTGCGTAGTTCAGTGCGTTAATGGCACAGGACTGTTCGATTAATGCACTGTACAAACAAAACTATAGACACATTCTCACATACATCCACAGACACAATCTTTTCTTCTTTTTTTTTTAAGATCCACCCAGTCTCCCCATATTATGAGAACTGGAGTGGGTCCTCATCCTGGGGTCCAGTGTGGGCTGCTCCATCCATATGTACATTGCTTGTACAGCTCCCCTGTGCACCCTGTAGAATTGTTGGCAGCCAGAATGTGACGGCATTCCGGTCCAGGAACCTCTACAGGGAATACAAGGGAGCTGTAAGCAATGCATATATGGGTGGAGCTCCCTTGCGGCCATAGCTCCAGCCCATCCCACCCCACCTCAAGCTGACACTTGGTGCCAGGCAGCATATTTTGAATAGCTGCTCAGCATGAGAACTGACAGTGTTGTGCTTGGGGGAAGTTGTGGAGCATCTCACCTAGAAAAGTGGACGGCACGCAGTGACCCACTTAACATGGGGTTGTGACCCACTGAACATGGGGTTGCGACCCACCGAACATGGGGTTGCGACCCACTTATGGGGAATCATATGTTTAGATCTATAGGATTCATACACCAGTAAAATTCAGGTTTTTATGAGTAGGTATAATTAAGTGCATACGCCCTTAAAATAGGCATGCAGTTATGATAAAGTGACATATGTAAAACACAAAGGATTTTTATTTGAAATACCTTTCCTTCTTGTAATAATTGTGCTCTTTACAGAGAATATCAAGTGTTTTTTTACATATGTTTTGTTTATTATTGTCAGGACTTGTTAGCGAGGTAAACATAAAATATTGAATAAATGTGTAATCTCCAGCTAGAGAAGCTGATGAAGCCGATCTCTGCTTCATCAGCTTCTCTGGAGGTCCCTAGGTGACATTAGGGGTCTTCGAGACCCCTGATGTCTCCATAAAGAGGACCTGTCATGTAAATTGGCTATCCCATAGGGGGCTTCTTAGCCCCCCATGTAATAGCAATAAAGTTGTATGTAAAAAAAAAAAAAAACAAGTAATACAAAAATGAAAGCTTGATTAAAAAAAATAAAGAAGAATAACATTTATTTTTGTAAACATTTTTTTTAAGTCCGCGCCCCCCTTATACACACGCATATATGCGTCAGGTGCGCCTACGTGCCGCACATGTTGCATATCGCCGCAAACAGAGTGAGAGCAATAATTTTAGAGCCATTAAGGCCGGGTTCACACCTGGGCGTTTTACAGCGCTGATCGACGCGCTGTAAAACCCCTGCAAGTGAAATCCCATTATGTCTTATGGGCATTGTTCTCACTTGGGCATATTTCAGCGTGTCGGAACGTGCTGAAAAACGCCCTATGCCCAAAGAAGTACAGGAGCTTCTTTGGGGCGTATTTCTGCGCGTATCCATTAGGATACAGCCGGATAGCCCTCGTAAACGCGCGTTTGACGCGCGTTTTGTGGGCTGCCAATCATGGTTAAAACATGCACCGCAAAACGCGCATATTTTGAACGCCTAGGTGGGAACCCAGCCTAAAGGAGAACTATGAGGTGAGTGCTTTTCACTCACCTCATAGTTCTAGCCGACCTGTGACAATGAAATACAGTATCAGTCAAACATTTTAGAGCACCCCCATATGTCAAGTTTTTTTTAAATGTACAAAGTTTAATTTCTTGGTGTCCTGTAGTTATATGGTGGCTGGCAGGAGGATCCACAGTGCATAGTGGGGAACTAGGTATAAGATCCATCCAGAATTAGCAGATACCAACACCACCCTTTGCTCTTTGAGAAGATTTGACCAGCCACCCACTGTAGAATATCTTTTTTTAGAGCCTGCATGTAATTTTTTTGGTCTAGCAGTAGGGTCCTTTTAAAGCCTAGAGTCATACACACAGTATATACTAGAAGTTCACACCTTACACCAAATAAAAAATATTAAGAAGATTAACAGAAATATGTATGTTTCCTGCTAACAGTAGTATTTTCATTCTAATGGAAGTAGAACAGGGAAACCCCCCTTTATTTACCTACGTAAATTCAACATATTCTGCCCAAGGATTGCTTGATCTGGAAATTTGCAGCAGATGGAGCCATGATCTCTTGTCTTATGACCGGCCCTCAAACCTGTTTGGGGGATCATACTAGAAAACCTTTGCCCAATGACTGTTACTCCCAGATAGCCAGAGCCAGGAGCAACTGCCAATACCACTCCTCTCCTCCCACTGCCTCTGCATTCAAATGAACAGGAGTGTTGGGCTAAGCTGAATTTTCCTGTCTGGCATCCAAAGATTATGCATCCACTTTGATTGTGCATTTACAGTATATTGTACAGGGAAGACTATGGCCAGCCTAACGTTGGGTGGTAGCTGAAAGGTGCATGCTAATCTTGGAAACGCAACAGCATACTGATTGTATTACTGACATTCAGAGAAGTAATATTGTCTTTTGAGCTGTAGATGGCACTATAGTGCAATGTTAGTGTACATGCTTATGTACACTTATCTATGATATACAGGAAGTTCTATCTGTATATATGTTTCCTTCACAATACTCTATAATGCTGTATTCAAATGCAATGTCCTTTAAAGTAAGTAAAATTTAATTCAGCATTCCTCATGATCTGAGTGCTAGGGATGTTCAGATACCAAGTACTGTACTCGGTACAAGTTGTAATAGATTCGGCGTCTTGCGTTCCACCCTGGAGCGCAGCGCCGACGTGTTCCATAGCGAGACGCGCGGCTTGCGTTCCACAGTGGAACGCAACGGCCGTCAGACGCCGGCAGACCCCGTCCAATCAAGGTGGCCCTATTTATACAGGGGAAGAGCATAGCAGCGGCGTTCCACTAAACGAGTGTGCGCCCTGCTAGCTCCCCTGGGACGAACCTACATAAATATCAGCAGACGGAGGGAACCTCTCCCCTACAGCCTGGATCTCTGGACTACCCGTGGAGGGTTATTTTCTTCAAATACCGCAAGTACCCCTAGTCAGTGTACTCTGACACATAGAGACTACTGCCATAGGTTACCAGCTGCATGTACTGTATGCCAGATTACTGCTATCAGGGAAAGACTGCTGTGCCATCAACTGCTGTATATACTGTGCTCATAATACGGATGTACCAATACCTGCTGTATTAACTATTCTCATATACTGCTTTCACCAACATACTGGTATCCCATGTACTACTGCATGTGACGTGTGCTGCATTACTACCATTCCCACTTTACACTTTTATGAACTCAAGGAACACTTCCATACCAAATACAGTTTAAGTTTAAACAGGTGATATATGATGCTGGTAGCTTCAAAACTCTCCGTTTTATGATTGAGAGTGGCACTGAAGCTCCGACTGATTTCACCCATTACACAATTCAATCAGCTGGGAGACGTGCTCCAGTTGATGCTACCCGCCTCTGCAGTTGAGATCCTGACAGAGCAATTAGGCGCATTACACAAGTACATGTACAGATACTTTTCCAGCTCCAGGACTAGACTAGAGAAAAATTAAAAAGTTAGGAGGCAGTTGTCATTTTTAAGGCGCATACGGAGCTCCTGGGATTTGTGCATCCCCATTTTAATGCATTAATTTTTTTATAAATATATATCAAGGATGCACCGATAGCATTTTTACAAGTACAAGTACTGATACTTGTCCAATTACTCACAGATACAAGTACTGATACATTTTTGTTTATTAACATACAGACAATACAGACTAATGATTTCAGGACAGTGGTAGAGCGCCAGAGCTAGGTCCCAGCTGCAACCCTGGTAGTTCTCGTGAAAATGCCAAGTATCGGCACTGGTATCTGAACTGGTATCTGGACATCCCTACTCAGTGCTTAATCTAAACACATAACCAACAGCTAATAGGGTGGCATGGGACATTGCCCTGAACAATGACAGATGACTTTGCACTTTTTCACTGCTCGTCAGCCAATATTATGTAAAGATTCCTACTGATTTTTTTCCAGTTTATAAAATTCTGACAACTAAGATATATGTAACATGAAAAATATAGCATAACGTAGACAGACAGGAAAAAACAGCCAAAAAGGAATAAATAATAACAAATAACATAAAATAGGTTATTTCCTTACTTACAACTCTTAATTTAAAAAATTAGATCACCAGATTTTTCACATTTGGCATGAGTAGATTTCCAATTATAAATCAAAAACATGGCACACAGAAATTGGCGAAATCCATCTATGAAATAGATCTCCCTGGATTAGTTTTTCCTCTGTCAAAATATTATGAAAAATAATTGAAAAAAGAGTAGTCAGAATCAATATTTCCAATATTTCCCATGAAAAATGTGACATATCAATTCTGACCTTTTGCATAAATTGGCAGTTTTCGCAAGAGATGTATAACCAGAGCACATCCTTTCCAAGAACTGTGGGTACATTAGAACTGTACTTTTTGCTCTTTACCTTGTTCAGCATTTGCACAGATTTAACCAATTTTACTCAGCTTATTTTATATTGCCACGTGTATAAATACCGCTGTGATGGTTAAACCATCTGGGGACAGAAATTTTATTATTCTGCATGTACACTTACTGTATAGCAGTGCCCTTCAGTTACTGAGTTCATTACAGTGACACTTACCAAAGTTAATCATAAACTGTCTCCAGAATTAGCTGCTGACAGAGAAGTGCATGTAGTCAAAATTGAACAATAAAGCTTCTAAGCCATAGTCACTTGAAACTGTAAAATTGCACCATTTGCAGAATGCTGTATGCTGTCACTTGTCACTGAGAATGTCTTATCTAGTGTTGTATGGCACTAAGGGGAACAAATGATTTTGCAAGCATATTGGCATCCTATTTTTCAGTGTGTGTCATCTGTAAAAGCAATCAGAAAACACAAATGCACAGAGGGAGTATCAACCTGACTTTATTTTGAGTTTTACTTTGCCTTTAATCAGTTGTTGATTAACTCTGACACTGAAGGCTTAGCACTTGCAGTGAAATGTATTTTTCTTTTCAGCATTTAAAAAGTAGCATTCATTGAAATCCTGAAAAAAACATATTTGTATTTGCACATTAGCTTGTGTGTGTTTTACTTTTATCTTCCATATTTTATGTATGCATGCATATATAAATAAGCAGGACAATCTCAAGGGCAAGGCAAATAATAGAGTTTCATTAGGTCCCAAAGGCAACAAGGCCCCAATAAGAAGAATTATTAATTACTTTTCATTGGCCTATGTCTTGCAAGTGTCATTGGATGCAGCTGCTGGGGCCAGTGACGACAATGACATACATCTGTGCCACCATGGCTGAAAACTTGAGGCCACAGAATTGGGCCTGCCAAATGTGGGCAAGAGTTCATATCAGCATAATTAATTGGTTAAATTAACAGCTAGGGTTGTCTTATCTGGACATGTTCTAACGTATTCTATGCCTGATAAAATAAGGCACTCAAATTATATGCTAATATTTACACTGATATGTCTCCATAAAAGTTGACTAATTTTCTGTCAAGTTAGAAAGAACCATGGCAAGCTATGATCCAAACATTAAGGGGGCACCCAGATTCCACGCCCCATGAATGAGTAAGGGGTAGTTGTTACCCCTACTTATTCCTCAAATAAATAGTAAAAAAACTGTAGAGGGTCCTTTCATTTAAAAAAAAACCACAACAAAGGTTTTTGACAATTCCTTTATGAAACACAAAAACAAAAAAAAGTCTCATGTCCCATGTCAATCCAGCGTTGATCACCTCCTCCAGTGATGTATATACACCCGCAGACCCGAGTTCTCATTGACTTGGGTCCCCCCTGGCAAAGCATTCCCCCCCCATGTTGAGGGCATGAGGCCTGTTATGGTGCAGGGAGGGCCACACGCTCATCCCTCTTCTTTACTGTTCTTCCAGGCTGCTGCTCGAATCAAGGGTCTGGTAAGGGATTTAAGGTTAACCCCACGCTTTTCCAGGGTTTTTTTGTCGTTGGGGTCCCCCCTAAAATTCCTACCAGACCTAAAGGATTTAGGATACATCCGAATTTCAATATCAAAAGCATTTGGTTTGGTTCAGATTTGTTATTTCTGTCATTCAGAGGTTTGGATGCATCCAAATGTTCGAAAATGATAAAATTCATGTGAATGTCAGTTAGGAATTAAACAAGTCACACATGTCTACTCTATTGTTTACAACCTCACATTGTACACATTACAGACTGATATCCATCATTATTACTGCTACTTAAAGATATCAATAAATTATATATATTTATAAATATAAATATATAAATCTAGCAAACATTATTAGTATTACATAATGAAGTATCTAAAAATCCAAAAACTGCTCATCTGGAAAATGTAGTAAAGTTGTGGACACCAGTTCACAAAAAGGTGTTGAGGAACTGGAGAGAGTGTAGAGAAGGGCAACTAAACTGAGAAATGAAAGATCTTAGCTACGAGGAAAGATTAAATGAACTGAATTTATTATGCCCTGCGAAGGGGCGATTAAGGGTAAGGGGGGTTTCATCATAATATATAAATACATAAATGGTCCATATAGTGGACTCTGTTCAAAGTTTTTCACTTTAAGATAATTGCAAAGGACAAGGGGACACTCCTTGCATCAGGAGGAAAAGAGGTTTAACCTCTGCAAGCAGGAAGACTTATTCAATGTAAGAGCTGTGAAAATGTGAAATAGGCTCCTTCAGGAGCTAGTTCTAGCAAGCTTAGTTGATTGTTTAAAGAAAACTGGATGCATTCCCAAATGCACAGAATATAACTGGATGGATATTATCATTTATAAGTGATGGCACCAAAGATTGTTGATCCAAAGAATCTGCTTGCCTTAGTGGAAGGTCCCAGCTGCAACCGGTCATGTCATTCACTACGTGAATGACATGAAGCTCTGGTGACTTCCATCAGCTAATCATGTGCAAACAAAACTACTGTTTTTATTTTCTTTGCACATAATTGGGTATTTTTTGCAAACTGAATTTTCACCATTTTTACCACAGTCACTAAACTAAGGGAAATTTCCATTATGGCCAGTACTTAAGGGAATTTCCCTTACAAAGTGACAATTCCCTTGCAAAGTAAACAGACTATTTGCTTTTAGTAAATCAACCCCACTGTGTAATTATGCTCTAATGCATTTTAGAAACAAGAAACTGGCAAGAAGTGAATCAGCCATAAAGTCAACTCAATTCATCTTAGTATGATTGTTATTTTACTACATTTAATTCCTAATGTTGTCAGCTCTATCATGTGTTTGTGGGTAGGATGCGGCTTCGTGTTACATAATATGGTGCTCTACCAATTCTCATTCTCTCCCCTGCAGAGCAAAGAGCCATCCATGAGAAGTTTTGATACCAGGTTTAGATGCTAACATGCTAAGGTCCACTCCCAGAGCGCAGAATTTCCAATCTGGTCCACTTTATAAGGTAACACCGGGTACCATAATCAACTTGGGTTGGTCAATGGACTCCAGGCAAGATACATTTTAAGGTAGAGAGGAGCTCAGAAGCAGAATATTTTACCCTATAGATTAGGTAATATTGGAGCTTCTACAAGAACTGAGCAAACATTCTAAGTAATTAAAAAAAAAGAGAAATGCACACCATAGACATAAATCATCAAAGAATAATATATTTTACCTTTAACAAAATTTCACAACATGTATGCATGGTCTAAGATTTTATACATAGTATAACAACATAATATATGCAGCATACATTCCTTGCATTATATTACAAAAATTGTGAAGGCAGGCAAGTGGTACAAAAACAGAATATCAGTATAACACTAAACAGAGCAAATGCAGAAATAGCACAAAAGTGTATCATGTTTGTACAGCAGAAAAAAAATTACATCAAAAGAGATAAAAATGTGTGTACTTTTGTCCAGTCATTATAAATGGCATATCATTCACCAGCAATATATTCCCATTATGAAAGGTATTGGCATAATGGTGCATATAATAACATGCAAGGATGTAGCAAGGAAAGTCTATAACAGCCCATAATAAACATAATATACAGCCTATATACAGCATAGTAAATCTAAGTCAAAATTTGACAAGTAACAAAAGTTACATCTGGTCATTCTCTGTTGTACTTCCATAGTTATATACCAACCCTTTATTCATGGAGAAGTACTATTAACCAAAAAAGCACCCTTCACCTTCCCTCGTGCTAACATTTGCCTTCGGTGTGTAATACCATTATGTCCTCATACAGAGAAACACCATTGAATACAATACCTTATTGTCATGTCAGCCTTGGCATGAGATGTTTATTTATTTGCATTAGTGATATTGAAACAGTACCTCTTGTGGTCTTAGTTTCCTGGCAATATACTTGTAGTTGGATAAGTGTTTAAACTTTACAAATCAATCCTTTGTATGTTTATTTTTTTTCTTTAATAGTATAGCGATTTTGTTCTTGCTTTCCAAGCACTGGACACAGTACAAACCATGATATAAATCTGAACATACTGCACATGTAGACATGGATACAATTAAGTAGCAGTATTTTGTCACAGCGCAAGAAACTGCATAAAAAGAATTACAGTCAAAATGCTATATTAGTGAGTGCATATTAGTTTTCTTTAGAATATTGCATAGAAAGAAACTGTCATGATACACAATGTGAATGAAAGCTTATGTCAAATCAAAATGACTGAGGGCCCTGTCATACCATCAAGTGTGCGTGCAAGTGCGTTCGGCCTCTGAACGCACTGGAACGCAAACCGGCCAGATCACTTTCTTTTGGGGCAGAAGGGGGCATTAGTGCCTGAGTTCCGGTCCAGTGTGATCTGCAAAAAATCGGTGGTCCAGTTCTGGCACAAATGATGTAAGTGCCAAAGCATGGCATCCTGGGAAGGTTACATTAGCAGAGCATTGCTGGGAAACCTCATCTGTAATCTCATGAGATCTTAGGGAAAGGCATTTTCCTCCCCTGAGATGATGTGATGATGTGCATGGTCACATGCCCTAGTCACATGTTTAGTCACATGAGTTAGAGTTCCAGGTAGTAAATGGAGAGCTAGTAATCTGCCCTTATTTAACATGGCCACTGTCAGAAGACTTGGAAAAAAAAGAGAAATAAGGTATGTAAAGAATACAAGGCCTGCACATACCTAAACAGTAAGTATATGCTTGTAGATTGTCATTACTAAACATTTCTAAAGGTGTGTTTGTTGTTATTTTAAAGATATGGGTAAAGTTCCTCTTTAATAGTCCTTAGTTTTGGATAATGTGGAGAAGGGTTAAATCCACTTTCAGGTCTCACTGCTACCCTGGGCTTGTTTAGAGAGATTTAGTTTTAATTCCTGTTCTGCTGATAACATTTTATTATACAGGAAGTGAGGAGAACTCTCTAACAGCAACACAGACAAAAATAAAAATGCTTTTTTAGTAGAATAGGGGAAGGCTAGAACCCTGGTCAGATCTTTATTTCTGTGTCCCTGTTATAGCTTTAACCTTGTGGTAAAACCGTTGTTGGGAGGACAGAAAGTGAGTGAAAATCCAGACAGAATTTCTAAACTTTCCCACTGTAATCTAAGACTACAAAAACAAGTTTTTGGCTTGACATACATAAGAGAGAGAGAAAAAGAAAGAGATTGCTTTAAGCCACTGAGGGCTCCCCTAGTGGCTATTCTACTGATCACCATACATAATACAAAATAAGAAAGAACAAGTTGTTAAAATGTGAATGTCATACCAAAATTACTTTCAGGCAAACGCTCCAATAATGATGTAAACTATGCTCTTGCTGAAACATAGTATAATTTCCTTTTTAAATGCTTTGGCCAAAAAGTAAAGGTGTTTGAGCCAGAATACCTCTTAGTTTTATTACAATGGACATGTGAATATAAATACCTCTTAGTTGTATTACAATGGACATGCAAATCTAAATATTGGTTTGAACAAATGTGGAAATTATTTTTACATTAAGAGACAAGCTAGAGGGCAATTTATGGATCCTAGTTTTCTTAGTCCTTCTTGGTTTATTTGGATCCTCTGGTGATTGAATGAAAGAAAAAACCTTTATGTGCTTTGGCTTTGTGCCACAGTTATTGTGTAGCTGTCTACACAATAACTATAAAAAGCAACAAGACCAGAGAAGACAGAGTAAACTTGGCATTTTTGTAACTAAATGTTTCAGGATGCAACTAAAAAACTATATACTTCCAAAATGGGCACTTACTAGCCATCATAGCCATCTAACTGCTGGACTACATCTGTCATAAAAATCATGTGACCCCCCAAAAACAATCCCTTAAAGCTGAACTCCAGATATTACTCATATGCATGCTTACATTGGTCCAGCTTGGTCCATTGTAAGTATGCATATGTCATATCTACATGGCTCTTGGGGATCCTGTATTTTATTTATTTATTACAGGTATTTATATAGTGCCGACAATTTACACAGCGCTTTACATAGTGCACATTCACATCAGTCCCTGCCCTCAAGGAGCTCACAATCTAAGGTCGCCAGCTAACATACATACAGGGCCAATTTAGACAGGAGCCAATTAACCCACTAGCATGTCTTTGGAGTGTGGGAGGAAACCAGAGTACCCAGAGGAAACCCATGCAAGCACAGGGAGAACATGCAAACTCCTTTGCAGATAGTGACCTGGCCAGGATTCGAACCAGGGACCCTGTAAAGCACTGTTGTAGATGGAACTGGTAATGCGCTGTGCTGAGAGGCTTCCCCTCTGTTCAGAAAACACAGGGGGTCACTTGCTCCACACAACGGGAATTAAGAGAACGCTTAGTATTTTTATCAATGTGTACAAGACATCTGATTCAGTGAGGGGCAGATTGTGACATCACAATCATCTGCTAATAGAAAAACCACCATGTCAGAGGGACTCATAGTTTTCAATAAAACACAAGTGCAGTGACATCACTGCACCTGTAGTCCATAGATTACTTCGTCCGGCTCAAAAACAAAAGGTCTATCTCTCTGTACAGACTTGGGGCTGGGGGAAAAGTCTGCAGGAGTCTGTGCATTGCACCCGCAATCTCCTGTTTGCAGTTGCAATGCTTTAAAGGTGCAAATGCCAAAAATCAATTATTGCATCTTTTTTTCAAAATGGGTGCATGTATTTTAATTTTTTCACAAAAAGTGGAATATACCATCAAGGAGAAGAAGTGAATGTGAAAGAAGCTAAGATTCATGTCCCTACTCTTTTAAATATTGGTTATACGTATCATAACATAAGTTGTGACCACAGATGTTAGCAGAATGAACTAAACATTTGCAGCAGAGAGAATTCAGGTCTGGTACCAACCCCGCCCTGTTGTCTGGTGTTGGTTATACATATCTCAGGACTGGATGTACAGAAATACAAATCCTCTTTATTAGGTAAAACACCTTCTGTATATTTCATGGGCATATTTAGCGGTTTGCCTGGAGTTCAGTTTTGTAACAATAAAGGATTACAAACTCAAGGTCTGTCATTTTCTTCCTGATATGTTATGGTTGGGGATGGCAGTATTAAAGTCAACATAAAAAAATGGCATGGTGCCAGAACTAAAAACAACTGTATGCAATGTCTGTAACGCTTTGTTTATTTATTTAACACTTTATCTGTCTATCTGCCTGTGATTTTATGTTTAGAAGAGTCTCGGGAGTAAGCTAGGAAACAAAAAACAATTTTTAAGGTGTCAGTCATTCTTGAAACGAGACAGGATCCTTGCCCTGAAAAAAAAAAGAATATATCTTTGGATCACCCGGGAGAATAGGTTTAAAAAAATCAGTTTTGTTTTTAAACGTTCTGCTTTCAAATGTTCACTTTTATATGTTTTAAGAGGAAATACTTACATGCTGTTTTCCCCTATATACAGTATATATATATATATATATTGTTTTAATGGGTTCTTATATTTAAACTAGGGATGCACTGAAATTGCGGCCGCTGAAACATATCGGCCGATAATGGCACTTTTGGCAAAATGTCAAAACTGCCACCTTTCGGACGAAATTGCGGTGCAAGACTAGTTTCGCTCCTCCTCACTGGGGGCTGCTCTGTGTCCGCTCTCACACAGCGCAGCATCAAGCAGGGAGAAGAGAAACTGTCAGAGGAGGCCAAGTGGTGCAAGGGAGGAGAGCGCTGTGAGCCACAATGTCACAGGAGGCTGAGCACTTTTCTCGCACCGCCCCCTCAGTCTCCTCTGACCAATCAGGATGGAGAGCGGTGTGGGTGCGCTCACAGGAGGGGGAGGAGTCAGCTGTCATAATAGACCGAGTTCTTCTCCCTATACCGCCGGCTCACCCTCTTGTGACAGCGGGTCAGGATGGAGTCAGGATGGAGAGCTGTACAAGCAGTCAGTGACCAAAGATCCCTGACTGTTTGAAAATAACTGGACACATAGTATGAGTTACGATGTACCAGTTATGAATCAATAGGCAGTGATCTACATCACTTCCTGTTCATTCAGGATTGTGTACATAGTAACCCATACTGTATCCACAATTTATGAATTTGCAAGAACACTCAGTATAGAGGCTTCCTGTCTATTTATAACAGAGGCTGCAGGTTATAAAAGGGAAATATCAGGGGTCTGTTTAGATCCCTGATTTTTCACCGAAGCCCCCAGAAGAAGGTTTGAAAGAAAATAATTTTTTCTTTTCTTTATTTTCAACCTGGCATTTTTTTAATGTTCGGTTTCAATTTCAATTTTTCATTTCGGTGCACCTCTAATTTAAACCATGCCTCCCAACTGTCTCTCATTTGGAACCAAATCCCTCTGTCCCTCTTTCCTTCTCAGTTGTCTCTCTTTTTGGTCTGATATACAGCTATCTATGGAAATATTCTATTTAACTGCCAAAAGTTTTATTCAGCACCTTTTATCTTATCTTTTAATTATGTTGTTTGCTATTTTGAAAAGCTAACATATAGTATAAGTAATAGTGAAAAAGAAACAATAGATTTAACCAATATACATTTTTAATTTTCTTCAAAACTGGGGGTGTGGCAGGGCTGTGCCCATTACTTGAATGCCTGGAAGGCGTCTCTCTTTCTCATCTCAGTTGGGAGGTATGTTTAAACCATTGGTTTCCTTTCGCTACTCTACTTTGATGGTTTTCAAGAAAACCTTTTTCTGAGGGAGATTTAGAGACTTCCACTGCTTATGTCTTTCTAAGAATACTAGCTGCCTGGCTGTCTCTAGTTACCATACTTTTCAGTGACAGATGCATATTGGAAAGCCATGTCTCCTGCTCTGCAAGCCTGCTCAAGGTCAATGTGCATACTGAAGCCAATGGTGATCAGCATGACAGCCAAGCAACTAACATTTTTGTGAGGAGAAGTCTGCAGTGGCAGCCTTCATGTGCTCTTAGGATGGGTTTCCTTTAACCCCTTCGTGACTGACGACGTACAGTGTACGTCGCCAGCATCGGGGCTGTTTAAACAGACACCAAACTGAAGAAAGCACAGCTCACTCTTAAGGAATGCCTCACATTCCACACTCAACACTCAGATAATCTCTGGTCCAATGGTAAATGATACAAAGTAGGAAATGTTGCCAGCACTCAAAGTTCTTCAAAGAAACTCTTTTATTCTTCTAGCATAAATAGTGTGCAACTGCTGACGTGTTTCTGCCTTAAACTACCTTAGTCATAGCTATGACAAAGGCCATCTGATGCAGAAACGCATCAGTGGTTGCCCAGTGTATTTATGCTAGAAGAATTAAAAAAAATATCTTGAGGAACTTTAATATTAAAATTGTTCCTCTCACAAAAATAGTAATTGAAGATCTAAAGTATCTGGAATACTAAATGTACTGCCACAATAATGCTATCCACTCCCTGAACAAAGTGTTCGGATACAATGTTCTGTCATTTTTTGACCTGCTATGAACCCTTTCATTTTTTCAGTTTAAAACATGTACCAAATCATTCATATTTATTCCCTCCCTCACTTACCACCACTTTATTTTGCTTCAATACTCTTACCCTTTCTTCTTTTTGTTCCCATCTTGTTTGTCTTTTACGTCTCTTATTAAAACTAAGTAACCAGTAGGTATCCAAATAACACTGTTTGGTAAAGTGTATGTATAACCAAAATGTTTGGGGGGATAGAGTAGAAAGGGGTTAAAAACAATGCCAGGTTATTGTTTTTGTTGTTGTGTGCATACCACTGGGGAAAAATCTTTTCATTTCCTGTCCAGGTAACACAACAGGGAGTGACAGGAAAAAAAATTGAATAATTTATTTTTACTTAGACAGGTATCCCCACCAAAAGTGTCCAAATTGAAACATTACCCCTTACCTTTTGTTCTGAGGATGAATTTTGGATTATGACTTCTCTCTCATTCCACTGATATTCAAGTGCTTATTGTGGCAATAATCCCCAACTGGCTGAGACCTCCATGGTACCCCACTCCTGCTACAGCTAAGCACTTGGAATCTTCTTCCCTTGGCAACTTCCAAATCTTCTGTGTAAGAAGCCCATATTTAATCCTCCTCCAAGGAAACCCTGTCAGAAGGCTCGGATATTAAGAGGCAAAGGCTGCTCAACTTAGGCTGTTTAGATAAGGTGGTCAACACTCTCCTGAAATCCAGGAAAAGTAGCACCAACAATATTTACAATAGAGTATGTCAGCAGTGAACCCACAAGTACACAACATATTGGATTTCCTCCAGAAGGGCTTTGATATGGATCTCAGTTTGAGCACCTTGAGGGGGCATGTCTTGGTTATCTCAGCATTTTCAACGACTTGATTATAACATTTTTACAAAAGGTAATAAGACTGAGGCCACAAAAAAATCTGCTCTTTCCAAAGTGGGATTTGCCTCTAGTCGTGCGTTCTTTGGACACCTTCTTGTCTAATCGTGTGACAGTTTACAATAAACTGATGAAGGGGACCCTGTGTGGCCCCGAAAGCGCTAGTGCTTTATTTGCGATGTTCCTGCAATAAATGGACTTTCACTTATTTAATTGATCATTGGTGTGCTGGTGACATTTCTATGCATTCAGTTTACAATAAAGACTGTCTTTTTTAGTCAAAATCATACTGTATATGTAATAAGGGATTTGGAAATTGCTGTACTGGGGGCTTTGGTTTAAAAATGTAAAGCTTAGTGTAAGGGAAAATGCCCAGTATCGGCAAAGATATCAGTATTGATGCATCCTTAGCCAGTAAATCCAAAGTGTTCTGTCCTCCTCTCTCCTGCCGACTGCTGAGACAAGGTGGGGGTGGAGACCAGGGGGTGCCACAGCTGCAGAAGAGGTGCGAGAGCCTGGTGGGCATGTGTTCTATTTATTGCCCATTAGTATGCTGACATACGGTTGTGTGAAAAACTGAAAAATGTTATTGAATTAAATGTTCCTTTCCTGATAAGTTCCATTGCAAAATAGTATCCCTCCCAGTTATGCAACATTATTGCTAAGAAGGGGCTACAAATGTATATATACGCTGTCCTATGGGGGAAGAGTGGTGGAGTCTACCCATTAGTATGCTGCCACGGAGCTTGTCAGCAAAGGCAAATTACAGTAAGTAGAATTTATTTTTTTTATTTTCGTAGGTAAACCCTTGTAGACCAAAGGCATCATATGTACATCCCACAGATCTTTAGTTAAAGCCATTGGGCATACTTAGTAGTCTTAGCCTTAATAAAATTTGCTTTTCTTCTCGACTTTCTCTACTTTCTCTCCACTATTCTTTAAATAATCACTTTTCTGTAGAAACTTTACTATGCTTTGTTTCCGACATACAAAACATAATTGTAGTGTTGTGATAAATGGCATAAATCACAGAACACAATGTGTACTCTTTATCTATGTTAAAGGTAAATTATAATGATTATAATGCTCACAGTGCCTCCAATTTCATAAACACATCAATAAAATTAATTCAAGTTTAAACAGGTACACAAACATCCTTGGAAACGTCTCACTTTTATGTAAATTATTTGGTCATTCCTACAGAGAACTGCCCTATAATGAACAGAAAGGTTCTTCACAAAAAAACAAAGTATTTGAGTAAAACATCTGAAACATCAGAAAAACCTAGCTTCTCGTCCTATAATATTTATTACAGAAAGGAGTCAGAAAGATCAATCAAAATAAAAAGTATTACTTTACTTAAACAGTAGAGCATTTTTAAAGCAAAAGGTATCTGCATGTTCGGCTTCCAAAAAATAGGTTTATAGCTTATTTAACCCTTTCGCTGCCAAGCCCTCCGGAACATTTTTCAAATCAGCTGGCCAAGCCATTTTTGAATTTTCTGCAATTTTTTCCTAACCAAGGCTTCTGTGGAGTAGGGCTTATGAACTGACAAGATGGTACAAGCACACCTCCAAGGTTTCAATGCGAGACATCCTGAATACCTGCATAAAGGTGATAACTAGTGTTTTTTTTCTCTTTCCTTTTGAAAACCCATAGTATACAAGTGTATTTGTAAAACTAAGCTTAAGTGTATATATGCATAAATATATACAGTATATACTGTATATTTACTATACATAGTATATTATTCAGTGTTACACAGTATATTATTCAAAAAAACCGGGAGAGCACACAATGGCATGCATTAGCTTTTTAGTTAAATAATCCAAAAAAGGCCAAATTTATTTACCTTTTTGACTGATTATGCATCATCGCTTATCAGCTTGATTGCAAATTGAACAGTTATTTTGAAACAACAAAAAGACTAATCTACTAACTGACATATCAGTCTGCATGTCACAACACTTCTTAAAACTCAACCTTTCAAAAACTGAGCTCTTGATATTTCCTCCAG
>NW_017309391.1:32064-47661 GCF_000935625.1 Nanorana parkeri
CCCATGCACCTTCCCCCAACTTTTCCGTTGAGATTGATAACACAACTATCCATCCCTCCCCCCATGCCAGGGTACTAGGTGTCATCCTTGACCCGGACCTCACCTTTCTGCCCCACATCCAATCACTATCCAAATCCGGCCGCCTTAACCTTCTTAACATCTCCAAAATATGCTCCTTCCTCACCAATGAAACCGCAAAACTACTCATCCACTCACTTGTTATATCTCATCTTGACTATTGCAACTCCCTCCTTAATTGGCTTACCTCTGCACAGGCTATCCCCCCTTCGGTCTATCATGAATGCTGCTGCCAAACTTATCCACCTAACCTACCACTCAGTGTCTGCACATCCACAACTCTGCACCTGGCTATATCTAAAACCTTGTCTCAAAGTATCAGCCTAACTGTCCCCTCCGTTCTTCCAAAGACCTCTTGCTTTCCAGCACCCTCGTCAACTCCTCCCATGCTTGCCTCCAGGACTTCTCTAGAGTGTCTCCCATCCATTGGAACTCTTTACCCCAACCTGTCCATCTATCTCCCACTCTGACTGCTTTAGATGATCCCTTTAGACTCATCTCTTCAGGGAAGCCTATCCTTCCTCAAACTAACCATTGAACCATCACATTCTTAAACAATTCCTCCCCACACAGCTACCTCCTCATGTATCACTTGTCCCTCCATTTTAGATTTTAAGCCCTCACGGGCAGGGGCCTCCTTGCCATCTTGTCTTAAATTGCATTGTAATTCAAATGTTTTCCTTATATTGTAAAGCGCTGCGCAAACTGTTGGCGCTCTATAAATCCTCTATAATAATAATAATATTAAAAACAACAGGTCTTTATACTTTTTAACCTGAATTACCAATCGATTGTCCCCAGCACTGTCATATGGGGTTGGGGGACATGCAACAGCGTGTGTAGATACCCACAATACTAAGTATGGTAGATGAATACCAACAATGTTTTGGATGCAGCAACAGGGGCAGCTGAGCTAAAGAAAGGTATGTACATCATCATCTGCTAGGTAGACGATAAGGGGGTGTGCATTTTTATAAGATGTTTACTTTGAAGTGGAAATTCCCTTACATTTATAGCTGGTAGCCTTCAACTGCTGTGTTTAATCAAGCTTGTTTCTCTTCGCTCCAAATACAACTGTTGTGAAATCTATCCCTTTCAACTATGTCCATTGTGTCAGTTTTCTACACCAAACAAGAGTACCAATGGTATTAATGAACATTTACGAGTCTCTACTTTTTAGCTGGAAATACACTAAAAATTAATAATTATATTTTACATATAAAGAGAAAAAAGTGACTTATAAAAAAAGTCTGTTACTCAATTTTCCATTAACTTCTAATATTAAAAGAGACACATTCTGTGCAGTCGGACCTTGCCTAATTTACCATAACGACTTTGCAAGTGACAATAACAAATTACAAGCATTTTTACCAAAAATAAACAGCTTTATACGATTATCCTAATTCTGTATCCCATGCAGCCTTTTTCACGGCAGAAAATAGAATTTGTAATCCATGCCTGGGAGTGATGCCACTTTTCATTAGCATTCTTACAAAAGTGAAATAAAGGTTAATGGGCATTTCAATCCACTGCAGTATATAAACATGTATATACACTTCTTCACTGTATTAATTCTACACTATCTATTGCAGAAAACGGCAAGGGTAAATTAGCATTAATGCTTGGACCCTGGGGGCATTAGGGACTGTACCCAAGATAATCTTCCAAAACTGACCTCAAAGTTATTTATTTACCCTATATGTACACTAATTTACTGCATATGACATTCACTTTAAAATGGATATCCGTGCTATCTCTTTGAGGATTTCTCAAAGGTTGGCCTAGTAGTAACAAAAAGTGCTTAACTGAGTGTTATGAACATGGTAGGAAAAAAATGAGTATGAAGCTGATCTAAGAGAAAAGTTAAAAAATGTTTTTCTACACAGAATATATTGCATTTTGCTGGAGTGTAAATAGATAAAAGTAAAGCCTATGTCAATGCAAAACATGTTTTAAAAAGTACAGAAAACTGTTGATGTACCAGAAATATAGAGTGCTCATACCTTTCTATTTGACATGACAGCACAGTTCTGAATTTGTAAGAATGTGATATCAGCCCTGCCTTTTTTATTTGTGATGGATTACAAAAAAATAGACCTCTCCTCATTTCCATAACCCCCAGATTTCTTGCAAAATCAACAGGTATTTTTTGCACTTATCAATCAGATATATTAAAACACATTGAATGGTATATTTAGCAGGCTAAAAGGGAGCAAATAAGAGAAGTTGCTAACCCATTGCTAGGGTTTACATACACTTTGAAGAACTCCGGGCAGAAGAAATCTTAATTGCCCATTTTCGTTTACGAGCTAAAATAACAAATAATTACTCACCTGAACCTCGGACCCAACCTGGTCCTTCCAACCTCTCTCCCCCTTTACTCCAGCAGTCCCATGAGTCATCATGTTCTATACACATGTATTTGGGAGAGAGGCCACAGAGAACAGTCTAACAGCCAGCCAGGTCCGAGATTTAGTTGAGCATTTCTTTGTTATTTTAGTTCTTATATGAAAACAGGCAACAACAAACAGGGGTAGCCCCTCTGCAAGAGTTAAAACTTTTTCTGCCCGGAGTTCTTCTTTAATTAGCTACAAGTAACCTGATCCTAATGCAAATAATTTTTTTTTTATTATATGTATTTTATTTGCTCTCTGTATATCTCCCTACTCTTCATCATGTTCTATGTGTTTCTGAAGCTTCCTTCTCTCCCCTGTAGTTTTGTTACACTTCCCAATGAGGTTATTGGTATGAGCCCATTGATTGAGGGTGTGAGGATATGTGTAAGCTGGACATCAATGAATGAAACTTCTCTTCAGAATCCATTTATTTAAAGCCTAACCATCTTCAGTAAAACACAAAGTTATTTACAAACACTGGAGTGATCAGCTGATCGCTTCAGTGTTTGCTCTGCACACAGAGGATCAGTACATATCACTGATATGTACCCATCCTCCTCCACTCAGCCACGCACCCTGGGGTGGCCGAGCGGCGTGGCGCAGCCTGCAGCTTTTCTTCTGGATTCCTGCTGCTCTCCCCCGCCTGTATGGGCAGTAGCAACGGGGATCCAAGGAGAAGTGAAGCGCTGAAACCAGTGGGGGGGCAGAGGAGGGAGCCGCACTGTCACAGCCACATGGCCGATCGGTGAGAGAGAGCTGCCGGCTGTCAGATCCTGGTCAAGCGTCTCTCTCTACTCACTGCTCGGCCATGCTGCTGTGACAGCGGTTCCCTTCTCTACCCCCCCCACCAGCTGCAACGCTTTACTTCTCCTTGGATCCCCGCTGCCCCTGCCTATACAGATAGGAAGAGCAGCGAGGATCCTGAGGAGAAGCTGCAGGCTGTGCCGCCCCACTTCCTAGTGCCGTGCTAAGCCCTGGCTGCGCCACCCGCACCTGCGCCTGAGGCGAGAGCCTCAGTCATCTCACCCTCACTATGGCCCTGCATGGATCAAACTCTTTGTATTGTTACGATCAGGTTTATTTTGTTTATTTTACTTCAATACCATATAAGCAATTATAAGGGTGATGTCAGGCTACATAACAAACACCATGTTACAGGTTTGCACAGCCATGTAGCATCTTCATATCATGGATCATCTCTTACTTCTTACTGTCAATTTAAGGTCAAATCTATATTACCTATGATACCAAGTTTTTTTAAAGTGACACTAAACTCAGGAGTTGAACCTTAAAAATGCATTCAAGTACCTTAACTATTAACAAAAATGTATCTTATTTGTGTATCACTCAGCTGTAGTTAGATCCTCAAATCATCTCTGAATTGGTGCTGACACTGTCCGTCCTTCTGGAGGGTGGCTACTTTTGTTCCCCATGGTCCTACACAAAAGTACAAACACACACACACTGTGTGTGTGTGTGTGTATATTTACACTATATATATATACTTTATATAATTCAGGAGGGCTTTGGAGGATCTCAGAAGAGGTGCGGAGGATCTTAGGAGGGCTATGGAGGATCTCAGGAGAGGTGTGGAGGATCTTAGGAGGGCTATGGAGGATCTCAGGAGGGCTATGGAGGATCTCAAGAGGGCTTTGGTGGATCTCAGGAGGGCTTTGGAGGGTCTCAGAAGGGGTGCGGAAGAGCTCAAGGGGGGGGTTGTGGAGGCTCTCAAGAGGGGTGTGGACGATCTTAGGAGGGGTGCATAGGGTCTAAGGAGGGCTATGGAGGGTCTCAGGAGGGGTGTGAAGAGTCTAAGAAGGAGATGCGTGTGGTTAAAAATGTTCCTACATTTGAAAACAATTTTTTCAACTTTTTTAATCTTTTAAAACATTTATTTCACTTCTTTTCTATTCTGCTCGGTACCTCAGCGTTACCAAGCAAAATAGCCGAGCCAAATGCCGCTCGGCAGCATTCAGCTATTCGCTTACTGCCGTTCGGTCCGTGTGTGTTATATATATATATATATGTGTGTGTGGGTGTGTGTTTGTACTTTTGTACTAATGCAATAGGCTGTGCACGCCTATGACTGTTTCCTCAAACTGACCTCATGTCACTGCAGTTGAGAGTAGTGATGGAAAGTCAGAGGAAGAAACCAGTGAGAGTTGAGGGGGGAGCCAGGAGACTGACACTCCTGAAAGTGTTGCTTTACTAGTGAAAGTCGGGGGACAAGAACATGTGAACAGAGTGATGTATGGTGGCACAGGCATTAGGAAAGGTGAGTATTTATTGTCTTCTTTTACAAATAAAAAAGGTTTTACTATCTTTTTTTGCAACCGGGTTGCTTTAAAGAAAACTTTCCTTTGCTTTTTGTACCCTTTGACTTCAGTATAAAGTGTGTGTGTGGGCTAGTGTGCACCATGCTTGGTAATATTTTTTTTTCTTTCTTTTTAATTTAATGAATGCCAGATATGACATAGAAGCTATGCCTTATTTGTATACCAGAAACACACTGGTTGTGTAAATGCCAGGGCACCTATCTGGGAATGATTAGGTGGAAATCTTTTTCTTGGCAGGTGTATGGTACTTGAAGGAAAGTTTACATGTGATTATTAGATTGGGTTTTAAAGTAGATTTTCATCATTTAGAAAGAAACCAGTGTGGTCTGGCTAGAAATTCTATTTTAATCCAGTTTTGAAAAAACTTAAAAAGCAGTGTTTCAGGGATGTGTGACAAGATATAACTACTAAATGATATGAATATGCTCCATATACAAAATGTTCAGTTTAGATACACACAAGCAAACAAGAGGAAAATGTATGTGTACCTAATATTACCATATATGTAAGTTTACTGGTGATTTTTATCCTGACCGTGTACACTTCATTTTTTGTTGATAATATCCTTCTTATTTAAAAAAACATAGTCATGCAGATGTTCCCTTTATATATACTTGGGTCCCCCTACTAGCCCTAGTGAGTATAGAGATAAAGTATAGTTTGGCTTTAAGTCAGAAGTAATATAACGCATGCTTTAACACCTACTTTAACAGAAAGTAAATATATTATAGGATGTGGTGGAAAAATTGCTCTCTTCAAAGGCTGTCCCACCGCTGCCACCCACTCCTCCCCCCGCCTCCTCCTGCACCTTCACCTTCAATCTCGGGATCCGCTGCCCCATCTGCGGCATGGGACCGGCGCAGGACCGGCTCGAGAAGGTGTCAGGAGGAAGATGGGAGGGAGTTCAGCATCTTTCTCCTTGCTGATCTCCCTCTGTAGTGTGAATGCGGACGTAATGTGTAGTACATCACTTCCGCATTCACCTGTCAGTCCTCTGGCTGCTATAGCCAGAGAGAAGAAGCTGATGAAGCAGATCTCTGCTTCATCAGCTTCTTTGGGGGTCCCCAGGTGACATTAGGGGTCTTAGAGATGTCTCCATAAAGAGGACCTGTCAGTGTGCCTTTGCTATTATATAGGGGGATTGTTATCCCCTTATGTGATAGCAATAACATAAAGTGTAAAAAAAAGTAAAAAATAAATAAAAAAAGTTTAAAAAAATAAAAGTCACATATAAAAAAAGAAAAAACATTTTTCCCCCACCCCCACGTTTACGCACATAGAAACGTAAATATGTGCCTGATGCGCCAGCGTGCAAAAAATTACAATTGGGCTACACATGTTACATATCACCGCGAACATCGGAGTGAGAGCAATAATTATTGGGCCATTAATCACTGATAACACTAAACTGATGAGTGGTAAAAGCTTCTAAAGCGTCGCCTGTAACCAATTTTGAGTATTGTAGTTTTTTGAGGTTTCGCAGGCACACGCAATTTTAAGGCTTGACATGTTTGGTGTCTTTTTACCCCACGTGACCCCGTCTTTTATATTTTACCAAAAAATTGGTTAATTGTAAATGTTTTATAATTTAATATAATGGGTAAATGTTTTATTTATTTACATTTTCTGTAATTTTTCCTTACTATAGTAAAAAATAAACACCCCAGTGGTGATTACATACCAAATGAAAGCTCTATCTGTCCCCAAAAAATGGTATAAAATTATTTTCAGTACAGCGTTGCATGACAGAATAAATGTCAGTCAAATTACCGCAGTGCTGAATACTGAAAAATGGCCTGGACAGGAAGGGGGTTTAACACCGCGCACTTCAAGTGGTTAAAGGGAAAACATTTTTCTATACATTGCTGACTTCCTGTTCTTTAATCCCACCAAACAAAATTGCTGACAACCACTGGTCCACTGGTTAGCTTAAAAAGACAATACTAGGTTATACATAGATCAGAGTGATGGGAAGGCATTAGTCATTTTTTTAACATTATCTTTTACCCAGGCAGCAAAAAAGTCATAGTGCACAATGCAGTGATTCATCATTCTCAGCCCTTCGACAGTAAAGGGTAGAAGGAGATGGATATTTATGATTTTTATGTTAAGACAAATGTTTGATTCTCATTACCTTTACTGTGACCATGGCTATTAGTAAGTAAAAACATGGTCCCAGTAAACAGTAAACATGAATGTGCATGCTTCAGCACATGTTGCCAAAAATGCTTCCTCCCATGGTTATATGTGTTTGTGTGTGTGCTCGTGCAGGCACATGTACATACTTGCAGATGTCTAAATCTGTGCTTTAAAATATGTATAGCCCAAACGTTTTTGTTTGTTTTGGATGGAGTAGGGTTAGGACTAGAACCCCTTTTAAGTTGTTGTTGCTGTCTGTGTCTCTGCTCAGGAGATTCACCCTTACTATTTGTACTGGTGACCACTGGCGTACAGACGGAAAACAATGGAAAATCTTAAATGTTCAAGTTATCGGTAATTGCCCTTGGTTTGTAGAGGTTCCTCTCTTCCTGTTGCACCTCCAGGACAAGAAAATGAGGGAAATATTGTAAACAGGACAGAGACAACAATAAAAAAAAAAAACACTGACTTGGGCTTCAATGTTTTGTCACTCTATCCAAAAGAAAGGGTTACACATGCATTGCAATGCTCTGGCTCTTGTAGATTCTTCCTTCCGTCCCTAACTGTCCTGAATCATGGGCATTCAGTAACATGGATGAGAGGAAGAATAAATGGACAACAAGTGCAGTGATGTCAAGCCCCGTGGTGTCGTGGTGGCTGACGAGACTTGTAGCCACACACAGCTGCTTTCTTTTCAAAAATCAAAAACAGCCTGCGGGGAGAAGAACACAGCAATTCCAGTAAGTGGGGGGACAGGAGGGAGGTTTTGATGTGATCATGTTCATGTTACACATGGAAACATAAACTTAGCCTTTAAAGAGTTAAAGCAGAACTTCAGGGTAAATGTTTCTGAATCCTTGCAGCGGGGCAACCCACACACTGCAAGGGTTAAGTGCTCACTTTTGTCTGGGTTCAAAAATAACAAAGTTATACTTACCTAATCCTCAGCGCTGGCTTGCTCTTACCCCAGTCCCATCCACCTTGCTACCCTTCCGCTGCAGCGGTCTAAGGTGCTGTGAGTCATCACATTCTATACACGGTGTATAGGACGTGAGGACACTGAGGGACATACAATCAGGAAGAAACAGGCTCCAAAGACTGGTCTAAGAGCAAGTTGGCTCTGAGGATTGGGGTGAGTATAACTTTCAGGGTTATTCACAAAAGGGTGAAGAGTTTGGAGAAGGCAGGAGAAGTGAACAATCTAGGCAGAAATAGCTGATTTGGAAAAATTCTCCAATTCATCTCACTTTCCAGTTCAGCTATGTAGTTCTAGATTGTTCACTTCTCCTGCCTTCTCCAAACTCTTCACCCTTTTGTGAATAACCCTGTTTGTTGTTTTTTAAACCTAGACAAAAATTAGCACTTAACCCTTGCAGTGCGGGGGTAGCCCCACTGCAAGGGTCAAGAACATTTTTCCCCAGAGTTCTGCTTTAAAGATGCAAACACAAGGCAAATGCTTGTTAAACATATTCTGAACGCCCACTCTCATTTGATAAGCATTGACCATTTGTTCCCATTGAGTTATAGAATTCCCATTTCACTGGACATTTGTAAAGCTATGTTCAAATCAATGAAAAGCAATGAAATTGCTCTCATTTAGTGAGAATCTGAGCATTTCTGTCCACTTATCATTGTAGCATGATTCAAAGATCTGTTGGGATATTTAACAGACTTCGAGAACATCCGATGTGAACGATCGTGAGAACGAAGCCTTACGACATGTTTCTTTATCCTTACTGTTAAAACGAAACCCTTTATTTTCTAGAAGGTGAACTAATAATAAGATAACTGCATAACCTTTATAATATCGCGAATTCAACATTTTATAAAAACATTGAAATAATATAAACAGAATTATGTAAAACATCTCTATAAAATGACTACTGTCACAATACATATTTCTAACAGCATGTTATGACCGTTTAATCTAAATAGTAACAGTATAATAGGAGGATATAGTTCTGATAATTATATTAATGATCTCATTAAAATGCACTGGGCATACACAGTGTGAAATATAAGGTCTGACAAGCTATCAGAAGACATAAATACAAAACATAATAAAATTTCATGCAAGCATAACAAAATCCAACATCATTACCATGACGATGAATCGCTACAAAAATAAAATAACCAGAGCTGAAAGCATAAATATCAAGGGAGGCGATAATGCAAGCCCCTGTCTTTTGTCTCAGATGTTTCACTTGGATTTCAATGTCTAGCACTGTTAATAATTCTTTAAATTCATTTATTCAACCCTTTCAATCATCACACATGCTGTAGGTATTCTCTAATATTATTAATAAAAGAAAAGTAAAGTCAGTTTTAATTTTCACATTATATTTGCCAAGATATGTTTATAACTTTTTTCGTTCTGAAAAAATAAGGTGACAGGGTTCCAACTTTCAGATGTTTCTCAGAGAAAACCAAACCAAACAAATATGAGCAATCTGGTTCCTCATGCTGAATAGACAAAGGTTCGGCTTGCCCAATCTGTTTCATATCTGGCTCCAGCAACCTGACCTTTTATCCACTATACACAGTATAAATGTTGAATGATGGCGCCAAAATCACTAATGTTGTTCAGCAAGCCCATCCCATATGTGATTAACCTAATCCAGAGCTGATATTTTAGATATGAGAAGATGCTGGTAGTTTCAGTTGCACACCATCTTCTAAAAGAAATTATCAAAGACTCCCAAAGTAAAATTATCCTCTTGTAATTCCTAAATTCTGGAAGCTGTGCCAAAAAAGGGCAGGCAAATGGCAAAGTACTAGTCACCAGTATGGATGTCTTCCCACAGCTGATCTTTTTCCTTGTTACTGGTTTACCATGTCGTTTCCGCATTGTTTCTCTGCGTGGAGTTGGCCATTTTGATAGAGGCAGGGCTTTGCTTTCTCCTGTCAGAGCCTCCAGCAAGGAGAACAGTGAGCAGCACAATTTTGATATTAGCAAATCTCCCTCTAAATCTCCTGAGACTAACAGTCAGAGGCAGCAGAATGTGAATACTGAAATTAAAATTGCTGCTGTGTACCACTGTGCCTTCATGTGGACTCTGCATGCAACCTTTTGGTTCATGTTGAAACCTGTGGACACTTCCTGATGCCTGTAGGAGAAGTGAAATGGAACACTTCCCAAATGCCTGTACAGCATTTAAAAAGCATTTTGAAGGCAGCTGATGCTTATTCTGGAGGAATGGTTACCATAGCTAGCTGTTGGTGGACACTGATAAATACATTTCAATGCCTGATAAACACATGAGCCAGTTGGCAAGCTCTGGTATCAGTGCTGATACTAAATGCCAGTTTAAAGTAAGACCACCCATAGAATTTATAAGGTGGTCAGATGTGCATGTATATTGTTACCATCCTCAAGGCAGCAAAGTGTCACAGCCTTGCAGAGTACCACAGCAAGTTTTTGTCAGTGCTGTGAGAAGGGAGTGGGGGAACAGAAAGGCAATGCAAGCAAACACTGAATTATTTTTTGAATCTGTCTTTTTAATGTTACCCTCAAGAGCTCATGGTAGGCATATTCCTACTACGATAGACATGAGAACAATCCATTTACTTCTTCTATTGACTGTCACAGACTGGAATTACTGTAAGACACATGACATTAGCCAAGTTAAGATCTATCTTCACAACAAGAAACTTTCAGAGACAGTCAACACACACTCGTTTATAGCCTAAACATGCTTATTTATTTGACCAACAAAGACAAATGTAAGCATTGCAAAGACAGAAATACCTTCTTTTCACTCCCTTTCATTCACTTTCTGTTATTCTTTTGAAGATAATCAACAACAGCATCGTAATTGATTATTTTTTATTTCTCTTTCACATGAAAACCCTCTACGGCTCTTTCTTTTTCCTAGATTTTATGTCGAATAGGTTTCTGCATAGGTAAAATATACAAATTGGTTATTTGGTGGATTACTGAGAATTAAGTAAAGTACATGAACTATGATTATATATGGGATTTTTGAAAACTCTTAAATGAAAAAAACAGCTCTAATTTTGACGTCTTTTTCCTGGGGTTAGGGATGAACTTCAGGTTCGGGTCATTTATGTCAACCAAGTCGTTCATGGTTCAAGAAAATTGCACCCGTTCGGGTCTATTGCAACCAATTACCAGCATTGCACTTCCTGGCCTCTGAACTGTGGTCAGGTGGTTTAGAAGGACCATTCATGGGGGTTCTTCTAATGTATTAGCCTCCTCCCACAAAAAGCCAGGGTTCCCGGAAGATGAGAGTGAGAAAAAGGTTCACTAGCAGCATTCTAAAATATAGTGCCAGCTATGAACTCTTTAGAAGAAGGAAATAGCGCATTAGCAGCACTCTAAATGAAAGTGGGTGCTATGTGCCCTTCAGGAAGAGGAGGAAATGGTGCATTAACACCACTCCAAAAGAAAGTGGCTGCCATGTGCCCTTAACGAGGAGGTAGTGCCTTTTGCTGCCAATTTGTCTCAGTGAAGTACTGCTAACACCAAGCTCTGTGGTGCAGTCATGTGTTTCCTCATGCTTTTGTTACCCAAATGGCTGATGCACTGCAGGCAGATGCAGCAGGCCACAACAGTGCTATCAGCAGCGACTATAGTAAAAAAAGACCCATACCGCAGAGCTCTTTCAATTGTGTTTTTGTATATCAATTTTGACATTTTGCTAAAGTTTGAAGACAAACATTTTTTAATATGCCCGTGCCAGGGCACCTAGCATGAGGTACTGTGTGCTGTATGTTAGTGTGGTGTGAACGAGCCCCTTGTGAACTTTTCCTGCATTTGCAAAGCAACGGTTCTCTTTAATTAAACTGAGTTAAGGTTCTGATGATAGCACAGTACAGAGTTTACTAGATATGTAGCTCGCTGATTGTGTTCATCTGTTCCCTGGAATTTCTCTTTAAAGCTGGCCACACACCTTACAACCATCGCAAGACATTTGTCTTGCGATGGTTGTAAGGTAATTAAAAAAACGTACAATCTGCCCATCTTGGACAGGCAGATCGTACTTGCGATCATTTCAAGCCTGCCCCGCTGAGGGGCGGGCTTCCGATGACCGCAATGCTGCAAACCAGCCGAAAATCGTACCATTCTAGGCTGATTTTCGAACATGCTCGAAAGACAAAAGTCGTGCGATCGTACAGTAGAAACAGTCGCACGCCTTCCACGCGCCTTGCGATAATCGTACGATCGTGGGATTTCCCGCGATTATCGTACGATTTTTGCAAGGTGTGTGGGCACCTTAACACTCAGATTAACACAGTCAGATTAAAGATCTAAACATAAATTGAATAGGTTCTACTAGGGATGTCCCGATACCGGTACTAGCATCGGTATCGGGGCCGATACAGGGCATTTTGACAAGTACTTGTACTTGTCAAAATGCCCTGATACATAGCGCCGAAGCTTGCACTATCTTTTTTCCCTTACCTTCCGGCTGCTGTTCGGTGGGAGGAGCCCCAAGTGGGGTCCTAATTTAGCTGGCAGGCGAACGGGCAGTCGCCAGCCAGCTAAATTAGGACCCCCACATGGAGCTCCTCCCACCAGACCAGTGCTGGCTTGCCGCTGCTCTCCCGCACAGCGCCGACTACGACCTCACCAGCGAGGCAGATCGTGAGGCACCGGCCATCATCAAACAGTGAGTGAGGGCAAGGGGGATCCCTATTAAGAACATATTAATATTAGCAGAGGATAATTGTAAATCTATTGTCTGCAGTGTGTGCTCTATATATACTAAATATAGAGTACACACTGCAGACAATAGATTTACAATTCTCCCCTGCTAATATGAATGGATTAAATGATCCATAGTACATAACATGTAGTTGTATTATGGATCATTTAACCCATTCATGTTAGCAGGGGGGAATTGTAACTCTATTACTGCAGTGTACTCTACAGTATATGTAGTACATATATACAGTACATATTCCCAATACGCTGCAGCAATAGATTTACAATTATCCTCTGCTAATATATATAGGTTAAATGATCCATAGTACAAGTACATGTTATGTACTGTGGATCATTTAACCCATTCATGTCAGCCGAGGATAATTGTAAATCTATTGCTGCAGTTTACTCTATATGTAGTACATAGTACATGCATGTTACACACGTCCAGTACACTGCAGCAATAGATTTACAATTATCCCCTGCTAATATGAATAAAATATCCATAGTACATAATATGTAGTTGTACTATGGATCATTGAACCTATTAATGTTAGCAGAGGAGAATTGTAATTTTTTTGCTGCAGACTGCAGTGTACTGGACGTGTGTAGTGTATATGTACTGTGGATCATGATTTAACCTATTCATGTTAGCAGGGCAGAATTGTGAGCGCCTCCCACAAGCTGAGCACCGAGACGCGATGCAGCGATCCTGCACAGCGCCGACTACGAGAGGCACCGCGTGAGGCAACAGAGATCGGAGTGAAACTGTGAGTGAGGGAAGCTGGGACAGGGCTGGCTGTAAATCTATTGCTATAGTGTACTGAAGATGTGTAATGTATATGTAGTACACATATACAGCACACACCTCCACTACACTCCAGCAATAGATTTACAATTCTCCCCTGCTAACATGAATAGGTTAAATCATGATCCATAGTCCATAACATGTAGTTGTACTATGGATCATTTAAAGTCACCTGTCCCTTTTAAAAAAGTATCGGTAATTGGTATCGCCAAGTACATGAGGGGAAGTATGCACAACTTTTTATTATCGAAGGGCAATAATACTTGTACTTGGTCTTGAAAAAGTGGTATCAGGACATCCCTAGGTTCTGCAAATGATATACAACGGTAATTTTTTTAGTAAAAGATATACTGTTACCATTATTTCTTGCTTTTTTGCATTTCAGTATGATCTTCTGCAGCTTTTTTCAGTCACTTCCTGTCTACATGTGCGTTGCCTGCACATTATGGGCTAGGGTTGCACAGATACCAAGTACAGTACTCGGTACAAGTACAAATACATGTACCGATACTTTTGAGCTGCAAGACTAGACTAGAGAAAAATTCAAAAATTAGGAGGCAGCTGTCATTTGTAAGGAGCACACGGAGCTCCTGGGATTTGTACATCTCTGTTTTATTGTACAATTTTGTTTTTATAAACATAAATAAAGGGATGCACAGATACCAGTTTTGCGAGTACGAGTACTGGTACTTGCCGAGTACTTACAAGTACGAGTACTGATACCTTTTTGTTTATTGTCACGTGACAGTTTTTCTAAAACAATACAGACTAATGATTTCAGGACAGTGGTGGAGTGCCACAGCCCGGTCCCAGCTGCAACCGCTGCAACCCTGGTAGTTCTCATGAAAATGCCATGATCGGCATTGGTACTCGAAAAGTATCTGTGCATCCCTATTATGGACCATGCCTGTGCAATGTGTGTTGGTATTGTCATCTGTATTCACCACCTTCATGGAAGGATCACTAGGGATTGTTTATTGAAAGCTGCAGATTTCTAAAAACTGAAAAACTGTGAAATGATATTCTGATGTAATAGCTTATATGAGATTTCAGTTATTGGGTTTAGATCTGCTTTAAATGACAGGAAAAACTGAAAGCGGTTATGCAATAAAAACAAACCGTATTTCCTTCATGAATCTTTTTGCTTCTTTACAGCCATGCTACACCGTTTCATAACTAGTGCTGTTGCAAAATACAATAAAGGGTTGACTTTAAATAAAACTAGCACTTACCTGTCATTTTAATCTGCTTAACTTTATGCAGTCTCCTGAATCATCTAATGATCCTGCAGTGTTGCTCTATATCCTTAATATAAGGGGCATGGCAAGGTCAATTACAATTTATAGCAATACAATCCATTTTTACTATATAAAGGTTATATATTGGAACTTTATAGTTCACCGGAGGAAAATTACTTAGAACTTACCCAGATAATCGTAACTATTTTAGCAATTATGATTGTGTATCAGAGTGCCTTTCATTTTTTGTAAAATGTCAATGACTGTTGAATATTTTTAGTGGTAACCCTTCAGTTTACTACATTATATAAAAGGTTGGTGCTTTAGAAATAAAGGGTACTAATAATTGTATGCAATCAATTAAGCTCCAATTTTAACAGAGTACAGTTGCAGGTGATGTGCTGCCACCTATTGGCAAAACTGTGTACTTTTCATATGCATTACCCAGTAACATATTAACAGAACAATAAATGAGCAGTTAATTTTAAAGGCTGCAGACTCAACGTAAAATTCAATGAAGAATAATTACAGCGCTTTTTTAGAAGTCACATCAGTGGAATTTTATGTCTAGGTTTTTTTTTAAAGATCTATAGAGTCTTTTGATATCAATACTGCTTTTATTCCTACTTCAAACTCTCAAGACTTTTCAATCAGCATAATACTGGTCATATCCATGATTCAGCCACTTGTATCAAACATCAAGGGAGATGGATTTTTATAGATCCAGCCATACGTGCAGATCACGCATCTCAGAACCTGATCATGTGGGGGAATGATCAAACTATGATAGCATGCTGATTTTATTTTCAAAGTATTTTATTAATTTTCCAAAGAATAGAATAAAACAATAAAATAGCACATAATGCACAATCAGTATAGCATACAATTGCATTTCAGATTCTTCCACATTAGCATAGTCAAGTAGTAGGGGGGG
>NW_017309391.1:47727-51638 GCF_000935625.1 Nanorana parkeri
TCCCAGATAGGCAACGCACAAGGGGGGGGGGGGGGGGGGATCAGTAGAAGCCATGCACACAATATATAATAGTTCTGTAAAACAGATCATATCTATCACCCTATTCTTGCCAATTTATCCCCCATCAGCAAAAACAAAACTCAAAACAGTCTGAGAGGAATATCTGGCATAGGAATCCGCCTATGTCTGCAGCAAACATTTGTTATGATCTCCTCCTTATCTATATAAATAGAAAACTTTCTGTCCAACATCAATGCACTAAACAGATCACATGTGCGAGCATAATGAGAAAAAAAAAAAGACAGACAAAAAAAGGAAAAGGAAATAGATGCTAAAGGACGCAGAACAGCTTAAGAGTCCGAAAAGAGTAGCTCCATCCCCGACCAAATATGCTGATTTTACCCATAATTATATGAGATGGTTTTCCCATCTTGCTGGAAATAGATTATTTATTTTTTTACTTCTCTTTCATCCTTTGTTGTAGCTCAGTGTTGTTGATCTTCTGCAGTCTCTTTGCAGTCACTTCTCCTCTACCTATATGTATACATATATTCCAGCAATGGCTGCATGGCATTTTTAGGATGGGTTTCTTGGAAATGAGAATAGTGGACCATGCCTGCATATTGAGTGCTGAAATGGTCACTTGTAGTGTCCACTGGAAGCCGGTGTGACAAGGTAACATAACAGGATAGGAGCACAACTGGGAGACAGAGACAGAGTGTTGTCATTGTCAGAGGCATCCTTAGCCTTTCTGCAGCGTCAGGTAATGGAGTGGGGGGAATGGTGGTGCACCCTATGGGAGGGGCTGGATGCCAGCCAGAACATCCCACTCAGCTCCTTGCAATCAATGATGTCACTGGTTGCAGAGGCTTATATACAGTAAAGTAAACTAGGCATTTGCCTTGGGCGGCATTTTACAGGGGAGGGCAAAAAGCCCGGCCCCAAACCAGTGAGGCAGGGCCTCACCTGCCAGTAAGAGAAAAAAATATATAAACAAATGATCCTTTCCCGAATCCACCAAGGAGCTCAGCCTCCTCTCCCTGACGCTGGCAGAATTGATACAGCATGCACCTGTTACTATTTAAACAAGTGCTCACTATATCCAGCTTCTGTTTATGCAAAATGTCTTAAACAGGAAGGGGTGGGCAAATTTAGATTGGGGGGTGTCCATGTTTAATCTTGCCTAGTGCAACACAAAACCAAAATACAACATTGAGTGGTTGTCAGAACCACTTTTGGTAAATTTCACACCATAAGGCAGAGCAGTAAGAAGACCAATTCTGTAGATAAGATTTGTTAAGGTGCCCATACACCTTACGATTATCGGACGAAACTAAATTGAATTGCTCATTTCGATTAATGGAAAATGTTGCATGACTGCTGGAAAACACAGATATAAACTCTGCATTGTGTAAAATAATGAACTAGGGGGTCTTGCCCAAAAAACACACTGGAACTGATTAAGCTGGAAAGGACAAGGTCACAGCTTTAATATTTTTCAAACATGCTTTCACAATCCATAGCAGCAATCAACAAGCCATTTCCATTTGCATTAGAACATGATGTAAGCACCCAGCTAGCATAACAGAGTCTGTTTTCGCCATCATTTCTATGTAAGGCAAAACTCAGAGACCATCTTAAAGGAGAACTATGAGATGAGTGATTTCCACTCACCTCATAGTTCTAGCCGACCATGCTCCGGCTGCGTCGTCTCCGTATACCGCAAGCTGTAGCTTAGGGTAACGGGAGGATGCTAGTTTGTGTCCTCCCATTACCCTAAGGAGAACTATGGGGAAAAACACTGACCCCACAGTTCTCCTTTAAATACTGCTAAGAAACACTGCTAATAAAGCTGTAACAATACCATATGAGAACAGAAAGGGAAGATGGAAGTTGTCTATCACTTGGAGGAACCCGCAAGTCAGTGTGACTCTTAACTGCTTACTCTTAACCCCTTCGTGACTGACGACGTACAGTGTACGTCGCCAGCATCGGGGCTGTTTAAACAGACTCCCGGCGACTTTTGCCGCCGGGAGTCTGTTTAAACTTGTAGAGCCGACTGTCGGCTTTACAACAGAAGCGATCCTGGCGACTTACCTGTCGCCAGATCGCTTCTGCGTCCCGAAGAAGGGGCCGCCCCCCCAGGCCTCAGTCATGAAGGGGTTAATTAACTCATTAATTTAAAAAACAAAAAACCTAATGCAGCAGCTGGAGCTAAGAACTATCTCCCAAATGTATACCTTAATTTCATCAGTAAGAGCCCTGCCATTCTGGAGAGGAAACACTGAAAATTAAGTCTTACAGGGTACACAGTTGACTAGGTCAGGGCTTTAAAGGCAGCAATTATTGTAATGGCAGTGGTCTCTTTCAGTCCCATGTAACAGGCCCTCGGCCCCTAACCAACTTCTATAGCATTACCACAGTGTATGTACATCTCCTGTAGCATTGCTGTAGTCTGACCTGGTCCGGTAGCATCCCAACAGTCTCTAACCATCTTATGCAGCATGCCCGTAGTGTCTACCCATCTCCTATAGCATGGCTGCAGTCTGAACTGCTCTGGTAGCATGCCCATAGTCTCTGACCATCATCTGTAGAATACCTACAGTCTCCGACCATCTCCTGTAGCATGCACACAGTCTCTGACCAGCAGGTGCAGGGTATCTGACTATCTCTTGTAGCATGCCCACAGTCTCTAATCATCCTCTGTAGCATGTCCACAGTCTATGACCATCTCCTGTAGCATTCTGAGTCTGAGCATCTCCTATAGTATCTCTGCAGTCTGACAGGTTTTTTTCATAGAATTGTATATACTTGAGGAGCTCTATATTTAGTATGTTGACAACCACTGGTCTCACAGCAATAAAACATTATGTCACAGGTTAGAGCCCAGTGCTGTGTTTTCGGAGACAAAGGGTCACAATAAATGAACAGACCATTGGACAGGTGTTTTTCCATCCCCTACCATTTGTGGTAGACTTTTAAAGAAGTCTTGTAGTTAACCCCAAAGCATATATGGACCTCTTTATCACTGTGTCTTGAATAAGATCTGCCCTAATTACCCCAAAGCAACCAACCGGATTCAAAATGTAATTTTCTAGAGGCTATTTACCTGTGAAGGTTTAAATCAAATTAATAGCTATGGGGTAACTGATAAATAAGGCTGGCATTTAGTAAAAACTTTGCCAGCTAGTCTTTCTCTGCATTCTAAATGTAAAAAAAAAATTGTTATTGCAAGGAAATAAATGCTTTTCCTCCCCAGTCAGTTAACACAAACACAACTAAGTATAGCCACATGCCAAGCATCACTTACTTATCTAGGCAATTAGGATACAATGGTATGGAATATGTTGAGGTTTTTTTTTTTTCAAAATAGGAGTTAAAACCGAGCAGCATATAATCCTCCACTTAAGCTTTCATAAAGTAGGATTTACAGTATCTTGTCAATTTCAATATTTTAAAATGAATAATGACAGCTTCTGGTAAACAGTTATAAATAATGCACAAACATTATCCGTATTCAGCTGGCATTCTCAGAAAATATGTGGGGTTTTGGGCTCGTACATATACACCAGTTGTATGTGTTTGTTGGAAACTTCTGGGAGAAAAAGAAAACAATTTAGAGGTAAACTTGCTTTATTTGCATACTATACTTTTCCACCCAAGTATGATATTTGGTCACTCTTGAGAACTGTCTGCTTTTTTCACTCCGCTGTGCAGCTTTCTGCAACTAGACTAGCCCTTGCACACTTTAAAGAGTCTCCTCAGGAAGTAGGTGTTTGTTGATGCCGATGAAGTGTGCCTGTCCTTTAGCAGAAGCCATAACCCTAGAAAAGAGAAGGTTAGAGGAAACAGATACAAAAAAAGGTGCACACACATGAACCCCCCCCCCCCCATCCACAGTTCGTTCACCC
>NW_017309391.1:51802-71538 GCF_000935625.1 Nanorana parkeri
CCCCCCCCATTCAAAGTTTCTTCAACAAAAAACTTAATAGGACACATCTTATCTGTTGAAAAATACTTGTATCCCAGTACATGGCCTGCAGAGTGCTGGCATAGCATACACACTATCATGGCTGAACTGTGATTATACAGCTTGACACATGTGCCAGGGTGAGGACTATGAAGTGCTATAGAGAAAAATAGAACGTACATTCTGTCATTATTGTCTTTGGTAGTTTCCTATCCACATAACCGAGAGTATCCATAAATGTTTGGTCATGGTAATTGATACCCTGTTTCCCCAAAAATAAGACCTACCCCGAAAATAAGACCTAGTACTATTTTTGGGAATTGCTAAAATATAACACCTACCCCGAAAATAAGACCTAGTTGTGACCATTCCCAGGACCGGTGGTGGTATAAGCGGGAACTTGAAGAGCCGTGGGAGAGGCGGGAGAGAATCAGCGTTGCCAACTAAGCCAGCGCTAGAGAAAGCGAGGTGGCACTAGAGGGAGCAGAGCCGCATAAACCGATGCTTCCTCTATAGCGCCGGCTCCTGTCACAGGCGGAGTGATACCAAATGCACCCTGCCTGTGAGGAATCGATAGTGAAAGTGCGCTTCGCTCATTCTGGCCAGCGATTGTTTAGCAAATTGCTCTTGGAAAGGTAGGGCACCCCTGATTGCCCTGATCACCATATTTTTGTACGTGAATACATGTAGACTGTTGTACATGAATAAGTGTGAATAAGACCTACCCTGAAAATAAGCCCTAGTGTGTTTTTTTGAGCCCAAAAAATATAAGACAGTGTCTTATTTTCGGGGAAACACGGTATGTATGAAAGTTTTGTTGCTCTTCTTACCAGATACCCCTACGACAATGGGAAAGTGCTCCCAGTGACTGCGGATGGAGCCGCTAGTTGCATGAATCAGTTGAAGAAATGTCACCAGCACACCAAAAGTCCTTTCAGGATAACCATGTGTTCATTTAATGAGAACCATGTCAATACAGAACAACATTCGGAGCCGCGCATGGTCCCTTCATCAGGCTTAACAATTAAGCCTGATGAAGGGACCCTGCGCGGCACCAAAAGTGCTTGTTTTGTATTGACATGGTTCTCATTAAATGAACACATGGTTATCCTGTGTGACAGGGTACACGACTCTGTGTATGTCAGTGAGAGGTTGAAAAGGGCAGCTTTCCCTGGTTGGAAAGGGTTAAGCCTGGCCCAACAGGTAAACCTCCTTTCTTTTAAATTTTTGATTATTTTGATTATTTTTTAAATTTTGGCTCACATGAGGATAGGTTAGAATCCCAGTAATGTTTTATATCTGTGTTACATTTAAGATTTTCTAACAGACTTTAAAAGATGTCTGTGTCTCCAGAAAGTGAGGGGGAATTTCCCTAATGGGGATTCAGACACCAATAAAATTCTGACAGAGGTTCTAAACCTTCCTCACTCTACTAGAAAACGTACGGCTACCTTTGTAGTGGCTCAGATCCCCTGGAATACTTTAAACACAGAGCTCTAAAGGCACTCATTGCTTCGGGTGGGATCTCAGCACATCGCTCCTTCATGGCAGAGCCCACCTCTGAGAGCAACCTGTGCCCGGCCTAAGCAGTATTGCCGTGATCTCTCCCCAAATACACTCCTTTAATTGTTAAAGCAGCAGTTCAGCCCAACACAAGCTAATTTCCTGGAGAAACCCCATCTTAGAGGTTGGGGAAGGATCAATCCACACACAGAGAGCCTTTTGAACTTTTACTTAAACATCTTTTTATGTACAATATAATACAAGCTACAGTCTTACCATTTGCTGATGACGGCACATTACTTGTTCAAGCACACAGAAATAGTTTCCAATGGAAAACTTTTGAAAATCTTTGTTGTCCAGTATAATCGGTTAGTATCCCTGTGAATGTTTAACAAGTCTATTCTGAACTGTTTGCATACCTTGTTGACTGATGCTATTATGAGACATAGGGGTGAATTTACTAATGGCAAATGGACTTTTCAATTTGTAAGGAAATTTGCAGATTGAAGTGGAAATGTCCCTTAGCTTATTGAATGTGGCGAAAATTCACTTTACAAACAATACCCTATCATGTGCAGGAAAAATAAAAACAATTATGATTGGATGATGGAAGCCAGAAGAGCTCCAACTCTTTTGATAAGCTAAGGTAAATTCCCTTGCAAAGTGCAAATTCCCTTGCAAAGTAAAAGCCTATTTGCCTTTAGTAAATAAACCCCACAGAGTATAAAATAACTGCTGCCATCTATAGTAGATTACAAGTCATGCAGTTAATAAAGCTTACTGTGTGTGTTAAAGTAGTTTACAACTCTCAAACATATTTTCAATAATGAAGCCAGATCAAACAAATATACACTTTGCCCAGCAATATTTCTTAAAATTATTGCCCAAGCACTTAGTTATACTAGTCTTAAAGAGCTTGCTCCAACTCTCAGCCTGGCTTTCTTGAACTTCTTGTTAAGTACAAAATCACAATAGACATAGCATTCTCCAGCAGCTCTCCATCTACTAGCTTAGAGAAGGGAGAAGCGGGCACTAGGGATCAGGTAACTGGTTTGCCTTTCTGTGCTGTGTGTTTGTGGAGCCATACACAGGATAATAGCACACACAAGGGTGGCTCCATGGGACCCTGTAAAGACAAGGAGCCACCCTAAAACTGGTTAGCAGGGCCAGTGCTCAGGGGACCACCTGATTCTGCAGGTAGCTAAAACTTTTGAACATCAAGGAGCAGCATCCATTGTAAGTGATTTATTCAGCATTTACATTAGGTTATCATTCTCTGGATCTTAAAGTGGACCTTTACCCCATATCTTTAAAATAACAACAAATACACCTTTAAAAATGTTTAGTAATGACAATCTACAAACAAATACTTCTAGATAATTGCAGGCTTTGTATTCTTTGCATACCTTACTCATACCATACTCTTTTCTTCCCCAGTCTTCTGGCAGTGGCCATGTTTACTAAGGGCAGATTACTAGCTCCCTTTTACTTCCGGGATTACTGGCACATGTGACTAGATATGTGACTAGGACATGGAACCATGCACATCATTTCAGGGGTGGAAAATGCCTTTCCCTGAGATCTCATGAAATTACCGATGAGATTTCCCAACAGTGCTCTACTGATGACAAGGCAATCCCAGTGTGCTTATATAGAGGGATGAACTGGTGGAATTTGATTTTTGAGTGTGAAGGTCCACTTTAATAAAGGTGTTATTATGCTGATATGAGGCTAAACAAGCAAATGCAATTTGTTATAAAATAAAATAATGTACTTTTATTTTAACTAATAAAACTGTTTTTTTGTTTTGGACAGAGATTACAGCCTCTGTCAGATTATTTCTAGGTATGCAAGGAGGAAAGCACCAGAAGCAGAATGTGTGAAGTACAGACAAAATTTTATTTAGAATCTCAAGACATAAAAACAGTCAAATAATTTCAGGGGGCTCTAAGGGGCCCTTTCAAGGCTACAACTAATACATAGAAAATGCTATCAGTGTTCAGCATTGGATAGTGTTTATATATGGTATGGGGAAGAAAATAAAAGTGGCCAAAAGCAAAAAACATATAATCATTACTCTCGGCTACTAGTCCTGGGAGAGCTTTGTGGTCATTAGAGCAAAAAGCTTATGTACCCAACAGGGACATAAAGAGCAACAGAATAACTAACAGAGGTTTTAACCTTTTCCCACTCTAATCAAAGCAAACTTTAAACCCCCCACCCAAAACAAATATTTTTAAATGTATTTATTACTAAACTTTAAAGTACAACTGTGGTTAGCCGAGAAATCATTCAAGTAACTTTGCCTGCAGCAAAATGTAATAGTTTACCGAGAGTGAAATAAATGTATGTTTAAGAATCTGAAAGGGCAAATACTTCAAATGTGCAACTGTTTATTTCCAATTATGCAAACTCTGACCTTATGGAAATAGAAATTCTGCATAATTAAAGTAATTGCAACAGGATCAGATTTGAGAAATTTCTTAACATTTATGCCTTAAAATATGCTGCTGTGCTGCTGTAAGGAATTTTGAAGGAGTTTGATACTGCCAAAGCTTTTTTTTTTTTCTCTAGTAAACATATTTTGACATGTTTACAGCTACCCACGGATTCACAGTAGAAACAGTAGTTAGACGCAGTTGGCAAGTGTCTTTTTAGGACTCAAAGGAGCCTAATTATCAACCTTCCCTAAAAGAGGTCCAATTAAAAGTAAAATATTGAGCCTGATTTAATAAAGCAAATGAACAAGAGCAAGGAAAAGTCACTACCGTTTGCATAAACTGCGTACTGCACATTCACACGATCGCTGAAACTTTGTAGCTGATTGTACACTGATGTCAACACGTACAGTGCAGTCATAGTTTGCTGTGCACATTGAACATTCAAATAATGTTCCTTTTGTGCCTTTAAATCAAATAAAGTAAAGCCTGTGCCTGCCAACAATTTATCTAAAAGAAAACTAATGCGACCACCCCAATTGGCACTGCAATTTACTCTACTATACATGCAGTTTTTGTTTTAACATGCCCATTTTACCACACATTACCTTTATTTACACCTGAAGTGTGAATAGTAAAATCAAGCATACTATGTAAAACGAAACCAGCTTACATGCTGGTTTCGTTTTCGTCATGGTGCTGTTGAAACCACTAAATAAAACCAGCTTACATGTTTATCTTGTATAATGCTAGACCCAAAGCAAGAAAGTTGGAAGCATAGGCACACAGGGCCTACATGACTGCGTTTAAAGTAGTTGGCATACAGAGGGATTACAAATCTTTAAAAAAAAACAAATAGGGAGGTGGTATTTGCCTGGTTGGTGGGGTGGAGAGGAACATAAGGGGCTTCAGAGGATGGTACAGAAAAGGGATTAAGCAGGTCATAAGATAGTTTGGATCAGGCAAACTTCCCATACCCACTTTATTTTTGTTTTTACCTTGACACTTGGGTTCTCTGGATGTGGGTGTAAAGTTAGGGTGTATTGTCTGAGACGCCTATCCAAAACATCTTGTATTATATCTCAATGTAATGTACTGTACGTAAAGCAGAGTCTTGCCATGTAGCTTTTATCTTAAAACAAAAATGAGAGTGTATTATCGGAGAGACAATAGCATCAGAAATTGTACAGTGGCTGGACAGTATGCAAGCAGCTTGGTTAGGCCGCAATTTAAGAAGGAGAGATGAGGATGATTTTATCTTGAAATAAAAATTAGGGTGTATTATTTGAGAAACAATGAGTGTCAGGACAGAACCAGAGCGCCAGAATAGACTACAAATCTTGAGGCATAATGCAGAATTAACCATGCAGCAAACATTACAAATTTTGCAGCTGAAGATGAGCTGCAAACAGCAACTTGTACAAATGCTAAACTGCTGGTAAATACCTTTTTACACAAAGGATTTCCACTCCTGATTGACAAATAGGATTTTCTACAGGAGCTAAAAATTTAGAGTTCATGAGTCTCCCACTGTCCATTGTTTAAGTGCTGATGAAGAGGGATTGGCTGTATATATCTCAGAAACGAGTTGGCTGTATATATCTTCTTGTTGCCATTTTTTAAGCCAACAAAGTTTTTTTGGACTCCGGAGGCAATTAACTAGGGTAGCCGTTTTGTGAACAGCTGCTGGAACCAAGCTATGAGGCCCAACTATTGCTCCTATTTTTTTTTGCAAGTTTATTTTGGTTTTAATGAAACGAAGATCAATTACAACAGAGTTGTCATATAGTTATTACAATCTTTGTAACAATGATAGATAACCTAGAGCATAACAATGCAGTCTGACAAAACAGGTCTACACATTCTTGAACAAGAAAGCAATAACAGAGTGTGCAATCAAAATTCTGTAAAGTAGCTCCTATTTTGAGAAGTAAAAATAGCTTTGGCTGAAGTTCCCGTTTAATCAATATCAGAAATTGCATTGAAGTTAAGATACTTAGCCTTTTTACTTTATGTAGTTTTGCAAACAAAACTGGTAGTAATTGCAGTTATTAAAGTATTTGCTGAGTTCAGAAAAAAAGTGATGAGTGAGTTATTATTGCAATAGATAAAGCATTATCACCAAGCCAAAGTCACAAGTTCCACTTAAAGTTTATGTGAATCCTAACAACAAGCTTCTCTTATTTGCTCCCATTTGCTCTGTTAAATATACCACTGAAAGTCATCTGTGCTCGATACATGCAGAAAAAAATGCCTGCTGATCACATCAGAAATGGAGAGTTGTTCTGTTTCCTGTACACGCTTCTGTGTTATCTCAAGGAGCCCTGTTTATCTTGGACTACAAACTAATTAGTGTCTAAGTTGTGGAAACTGGGCAGGGCTGACCCAAAAATGCTGTGCACTGTCATTCCACAATAGGGCATTTCTGACAGACTGATGGGTATTGTTCTGCATTTGCCTTCTTTAAAGTATTAAAACATGGGAAAATCTGCATGTATTGCAGATAAGTACTTCTTACCTTTTTTTGGCCCTGAAGTAAACTGTTTGCTTAATTAGTTTACTTAAATTGACTTAAACATACAATCAATACATTAACAGGGTTATTCACAAAAGGGTGCAGTGTTTGGAGAAAGGAGGAGAAGTGAACAATCTAGGACAACATAGCCGATTTGGAAACATTCTCCAATTTAGCTCACTTGACAGTTCAGCTATGTTGGACCTAGATTGCTCCCTTCTCCAAACTCTTCACCCTTTTGTGAATAACCCTGTAACATTTACAAACAGAGTGTCAACTCACAAACATACAGATAAACAAGTCCATCCCTAGCAGTGATGCACCTAAGGGGAATTGGAGCATTTTGTTCAAACATGCTCAGGATGGCACTGGATCCTCCTTTTCTATTCCAAGATAAAGTCTGAGGTCCCAGAGTGCAACTGTTTCCTTCTTCTTGGACTGGAGGTCGCTGGTAACTTACCATAGAAAAACAGTCTGCTCTGCTGTAAATAGAGACTTTTCTCTACAGCATCATCATGTGGCCAATTTTGAGATGGCGGGTAAGTAAGTTAATAATTTTCTGCCTGTGAGTGCAGAACACACTGATTATTCTTTTTTCTTCAGCTTTATTGGAATGTTTAAAAATGCCATTCATGTTTATTCACTGCAGCATGTTCCAATGGGGTGTAGTGAGCTGCAGGGAAAAAAAATAGTGGGTGTCCTACTTTCTCAGTGCACAGTCTCAGTTCTCCTTTAAGTATGGATTTCTGATACAACTTTTCTGATATAATCATATGAGCTGATGTGGAGTCCCATGATGTAGAAAGCACAGGGATTTATTAATGATGTGCAGTAAAACTGACACGTATTCTATACTTTTGTAAACTGATTTATCTTACTGAAACTGGTTATTTTTTATCAAAACTGGCATCGTCTGTTGTTCCCTTTCCTTCACCTTTTCACCCAATTCAATATTAACCAAGGCTACAAATAAGCGAGTCTGGAATGGAAAAGAAGAAGCTTTTAACCTAGTGCTTATAGTAGATTTAGAACTGGTATGCAATTAGCTTTTGAGCCACTTACTGCCACAAACTGACTGATAGTTCTATATCTTTTATTGAACATTCACAACAATACCAAGCTATTTTTTTGCTACTTGATAGCTAGCTAGGAAATGCAGCCATCTACTGGAAAGATGTGGTAATAACACCTAGGTTCAAACGGTACAAAATGTACAACAGAAGGCTCACACAATAGGAAACAGATAGCAGTGACTAACCACATAAAAACACCTTCCTGCGAAGCCCATTAACCTAAATCGTCTACTATTGATCAGACGCGTCAAAAAGATACGCACATAGCAGGCACACCCACAGCTTTGATTGTAGTTCATTCAAAACAATTCAAATACATAAACCCCACAAAAAGCAACACAAGGGTAGCATAGGTATACACTGGGGAACTTCCCAGTAAGGGGTATGGATTATGTGAGGTCTAGAATAAAGAAGTTGTCCGGCAGCGATTATATCAAAAACATCTTTATAAATGAAAGAAAACTGTCAGAAGAATTCATTTTGCAGTAATACTATTGTAAATATGAATAACTATGAGAGTTAATAAAGAAAAATTTTTGAAGAGCTTTCAGTAACCACTTTAAACCCTTTATTAATTTTCATGAGTCTGCATGAATATATAACTACATTTCACAATATACAACAGTATAATTTTTCATAAATGCTGTGCCTGTTGCTATTAAAAGCGTCCTTTGAGCTATAGCCATGTGATTGCCATAGGCTGTGACGGTGTCATCGCTCTGATCCAGGCCGGAGGAAGCAATTCCCCAAGTGATCAGACTGCAACATTGTAATTTTGTAGCAAGTCAGAGAAAGCAGCGTTGGGCTGATCTGTGTCAAGCATGTGTGACCACAACCTAGGCTTACACAGCCACCAGGATTTACATGACATGAAATTAGATGCTTACTTTGGATAGTACCTAATGAAAGACGGGGCCATCCTTTCAGTATATAAAGGTTTTGCCAAGAGAGTACTGTGATCTCTGCGAGAGGTAATAAATGTATGCTAGTTCTACACTTACACATTACTTAGCATGCATGCACCTAACATTAGGGATGCATCTATACCATTTTTTCCAGACCAAGTACGAGTACCAATACTTTTCTGCCGATTCGCCGATACTAATTACTGATACTTTTTTCTTTAGTGTCACAGTTTTTCTAAAACAATACAGACTAATGATTTTAGCTATAGTGGACTACAAATCCCAGCGATACATTATACAGCAATGCCAAATAGCAACCGGCTATAGAGGACTACAAATTCCAGCAATGCATTATACATCAATGCAGAACAATATGAAGCTACATACACTGTGCTGCTCCGGGATATCTCCAGTGAAGAATTTCAGGAGACTGTGTTGGGTCTCGCGAGACTGTGTTGGGTCTCAGGAGGGCTGTGCGGAGTCTTAGGAGGGTTGTGTGGGGTCTTAGGAGGGCTCTGCGTGGTCCCAGGGAGTTGTGTGGGGTCTTAGGGGAGCTGTGCGGGGACTCCGGTGGGCTGTGTGCGGGCAGCGTAATTTTAGGAGGGAGGAGTAGATGTGTGGCCGGCGCTGTAAACAGGCACTGCAGTTCACAGGAAGGCTGCCTTGCTTTTGACCTCAGCAGCCTTCCTGTGAATGGCGGCGCCTATTTACAGAGCGGCCTTCATATTAAAGATTTAAAGTGCCGGTATCAGTGCTTAGTATCGATGCATTTTCACAAGTATCAATGCATCCTTACTTAACATGCAAAAATATTTCTGATGCTAGCTCTGCTTTAAAGGGGGGCTACACTAAAATGTGAAACCCTAACTCCAGACACAGCTTTTTTTTTTCCAATCTTTTTTTCTTACATAAGCTTTGCCAACCTGTTAGCACTTCAGGTCTCTAAGCTCGGCTGATTGAAAGTTGAAAGAAATGTCCTAATGTCCTAATTCAGGGTTCCTCCACGAGGTGCCCACGCTGGACCCTTGTTCTTGTCCGCAGCAGCTAGACCTGTTTTACGCCAGCCCCTCCAGCATCCAGACCGCGTGGTTTCCCAGCCCCTCTGGTGCCTCATATCTCTCCCACAGCCGCCGACGGCGGCCACGCACGCGCGCTGTCCGGGCCAGTGCCCCGGCTCTGACGTGTGTGCACATCTCCCCACCTTCAGATCCACCCTCCGGAGCCTGACACATTATTTCCACACCCCGGGGTCTGCCCAGGTTGTGCCGCCACCAAGTGCCATCCTCCTGGCCCCTAGCCTTCCCACACACTTCCCGGCCGTGATACTCCCTTCTCTCACCGCCACCACAAGCTGCACCAGAAGTACCCCCCCCCAACCTCAATGTAGGTACCCACCACAACCACAGCAACTCTTCTGGGGCCATCAGGAACTTCTGGGGACACCGAATAGACATGGATACAGCCAAGTCTTGAGGACTACCACATACATCCGCCGCCGATGACAGCACATCACCCATTACCTTGTGGTGAGTTACTACAATTCATAGCATATTGCTTCATTCAAATCCCTAACCTTCCTTTGCCAATTTGCTTCATCAACCGGACCTTCACCATCGCCACCCGGACGATCTGACATCAGCAACACAATGATCCACCCATCAATCATCCAGATCGACCATCAGTACAAGAAGTCCAACTTCCACACCAGCAATTCCATCGATGATTGCACGCCACCACTTTCCTTGTCGTGAGTGGCTACATACACGTTATCTCTTTAACCATTGTCACATAAGTCACACGGCCCCCTCTCCTTGCTTTTGTTTCTTGTTCTATGCATCCATTCATGCCCTCCCACTTGAGCCCTAGGGCTGTCCTCCTTAACACCCACCTCGCCCAATCCTGCCTCACCATCATCCCTTGTCCGCCTAAGCGGTCCCAGACCCCAGTACACCATCTCCCCCCACCCAGCCAGATCCCCACCTGCTAGGCAGGTACAACTCAGTCTGAGCGCTTCCCCTACCACCTAAGCTCAGCTGATTGCTCCTGATATGTAGCTCGATTTACTCCCATCACCAAAGCACCACAGCCTTTGGTCGCATGACCTGGTCCTTCCTTTTACAAGGATTACATGTTTAAAAGCATTGGCTTTTTATCATATGAGCAGCACTGAATGGAACTTGGAGAAAGTGATCTTCTTTTACACTTTTTTATCCATCCAAGCCCAGACCATTAACATACCTCCCAACTTTCTCAGGTTTAAAAGAGGGACACCTCCTAACACAATGGGGGGAATCTATTAAAAATGGAGCAGAGAAAATCTGAGCAGATGCCCATAGTAGCCAATCAGCTTCTCTTTTCAGTCTGTTCAGTTAAGCTTTCAAAATTAAAGAAGGTGATTGTTTACCATGGGTAAATGCTCCAGATTTTGTCTGCTCCAGTTAGGCAATGAACACACCCCTGCCATGCCCCCAGTAATTATTATTATATAGGATTTTTATGGAACAGTAGGCATGGGGATGTGAATTCTGATCAGTCAGGAAAATGCAGACACTGGAACTGTAATACCCTGTTTCCCCGAAAATAAGACCTACCCTGAAAATAAGACCTAGTACTATTTTTGGGAATTCTTAAAATATAAGACCTACCCCGAAAATAAGACCTAGTTGTGACCTTTCCCAGGGCCGGTGGTGGCAGAAGGGAAAACTTGAAGAGCCACGGGAGAGAATCGGCGATGCCAGCGCTAGAGGAAGCGAGGCGGCAGCGGAGGGAGCAGAGCCGCATAAGCCGCATGCCTCCTCTATAGCGCCGGCTCCTGTCACAGGCGGAGTGATACCAAATGTACTCCACCTGTGAGGAATTTATAGTGAAAGTGCGCTTCGCTCATTCTGGCCAGCATATGGTTGCCAAATTGCTCTTGGAAAGGTACGACACCCCTGATTGCCCTGATCAACCTATTCTTACCTTTTGCCATTTTGGATTATTTAATTTGGATTTGAATTAATTTTGGATTGTTCTACATTAAAAAAAAAAATAAGACCTACCCCGAAAATAAGACCTAGTGTGTTTTTTTGAGCCAAAAAAAATATAAGACAGTGTCTTATTTTCGGGGAAACACGGTATAAGGATAACTTCTTTACAGAAGACTTTAAAACAGAACAGAGGTTGAACTACATACTCAGAATAGGACAGACAGGCTTCAGCAACAAAAGATCAATGTAACTTTTACTATATGTGTTAAAACTGCCCAGACTTAAAGTGGAAGTTTCATATAGAAGACCTTTTATTCTGAACAAAAGAAAAGTATTACTATATTACTATTATACTGTACTACAGCATGACAATGTTATCACTTCTAACAATGTTCAAGTCAAGACCTGAAATTTAGCTGTCTCTTCACAGTTATTTTGCAGGGAGAACTCATTGTTGAGTTGGTTATGCTGATTTAAAAACTGGAGCATCTCTTAACAACTCTAGAAGATTCCTTTGGATTCGCACTAAGTGCAAAGCTTGAATTTAATTAGTTCAATGGTATCTCTGTTGCAGGCCTTGCAAAGTTTGCATGCAAGTACTGACCATATCCTATGGATGGCATTTGCACTCTGGCAGAAATGAAACAGCACCCAGGCCTGTCAATTACTGGCAACTGCATTGTGGGAAGTCAGAGTGTGCATTTGTGTCCCATACACAGAAATGTAATTGGGGCTGCTGCACAAATCAGGTGGTAGACAGCAGTGGGAAGGGTAGATAAAAGGTACCATAGGATATTTTCTATACAGCAGGGCATATGTTTTTTTTCTCTTTGTTTTCTTTAAATCAGAGCTACAGCAGGGCTAGAAACTACCTTTTACTATTTGTCATAGTGATCGTTGTGAAGTGTAGTGAAAGTGAATCCCGAATTTTATGACTGTTACTGGAACAGAAGCAGAAGGGATAGAGTATCTTGACACCTGTTCCCATGACAAAAGTTTTTTCAAAGGTTGAACTTCCCCTTCACTTGGATAGACTTGTGTCTTCAGGACAGGACCTGAAAAAACCTCCCCAGTTGGTCACAGACACACTCTACTCTTTCCAAAGCTAAAAGTTTGGCCTATAATTGTGTATCACTCGGCTGTAGATTCTCAAATCATCTCTGAATTCATGCTGACACTGTCCTTCCTTCTGGAGGGTGGCTACCTTTGTTCCCCATGGTCCTTGTGTGTGTTGTAAAGTAGCCACCACCAGAATTACTGGTCCCCTAGGCCAACTATCTTGGTTTATCCCAGTGAACTGGCAAACCATAATATCACACTAACAAGATCAGACATCGTAGGCACGCAAGGTACACTGTGGCTTGAGGCAAAGATGCAAGAAGAGTTTTCCCATGTAGTATTAATACACCTAGAGCTGATGACTGTTACTCTACTTTAGCAATTTAGTTGTAGGTATACAGATCCATTGCAGATTAACTGTATTGTAGGACTCACCTAGATTGTAATGGTAGGCAGGGTGGCATGTTGCTGGAATGTGTTACTTAAAGTCAACAACATGAACTGCATATGGCCAAGTGTTGGACAATTTCATGCTCCCACCACATTTTGGACAATTTCATGCTCCCAACTTTGTGGGAACAGTTTGGGGGTGGCCTCTTCCTGTTCCAACATGACTGTGCACCAGTGCACAAAGCAAGGTCCATAAAGACATGGATGCAGTGGCAGAACTACCAGGGTCGCAGAGGTCGCAGCTGCGACCGGGCACTGGAGTTCCACCACTTAGAGGGGCCCAGGACAGGAGGATGGGGCCCGTAGTAACCGCTGATTACCAGGATATTTGATGTCCCGGTAACCGCTAATATCAGTACCGGGACCTCTTCCTCCTGTCCTGGGCCCTGCAAGCTCCATGCTGCTCCCCTCAGCTTGTTCCGGTTGCAGTGTGAAGAATGATCGAGCCAGCGCAGCAGCCAATAAGTGGGAAGCGGGTTATCCCCGCCCCCTCATCACACAGAACTGCTGCCAACCGTAGAACTGCCTGTGTTCTATGGAAAGCTCCAACTCCCTGGGTGTCAGAGGTGTGCTGACACGAAGAGGGAGTTATAGGGAGCTGAGATTATGAAGGGGACATGTGAGAGGAGAGTGTGGGGTTAGGGAGCTGAAAGCTGGGGACGAGAAGGGGGGAAGCTGGGGACATGGAAGAAGAGGGGGTTTGTTTTGAATTTTTTTTGTCTAAAATGTTTTTTGTTTTTTTAAAGTATCTAATCTTTTTCTTGGGGGGGAGGGGGGCCTTCATGGATTCTTGCACTGAGGTCACCGGTTACGCCTCTGCATGGATGAGCTAGTTTGGGGTGGATGAACATGACTGGCCTGCACAGAGTCCTGACCTCAACCCGAAAGAACACCTTTGGGATGAATTAGAGCGGAGACTGGCCCTCTTGTCCAACATAAGTACCTGACCTCACAAATGTGCTTCGGGAAGAATGGACAAACATTCCCATAGACACACTCCTAAACCTTGTGGACGCCTTCCCAGAAGAGTTGAAGCTTTTATAGTTGCAAAGGGTGGGCCAACTCAATATTGAACCCTACGGACTAAGACTAGGATGCCATTAAAGTTCATGTGCGGGTAAAGGCAGGCGTCCCAATATTTTTGGCAATATAGTGTATATATATCACATGTATATTTTAAAATGTAATTTATTTGATGTTATTCTAAAAACACAAACTCTTTTTAACAGAATTTCTCATTTACATTCATGAACACAGTAAACATTGACCATAACAAATGGCCAATCAATAAAATGTACCTAACTGCAAGTGTTGCCCACAGGCAGATAAGGAGCGAGACCAAAGTGACTGCATTTTAAATGTCAGCTTTAGTTTCAAAGGCACAGCACTGAAGCAATGTACTTGCACAGTCATGCAATCTCATCAACAGATGTGTGGCAAATTATATCCAGTACCATCTGTAACATCCCCCAGGTCATATTCAGCAGAATACGACATAGATTCTCATTGTATTTAGAATTTCAAATAATGCAGTATTTCATCTCTCAGTATATTTATCTTTAATAGAATTAAATAGTTGTAATAAAGTGACAAAATTACATTACTAAAATCTTTATAACAATATAATCATCATTTGTGGAACATAAATGCTGATGCAATAATATTGTATGAAATTAAATGAATATTCAGTACTTTTGAACCAAGTTCATGATTGCAATTATGATTCATACGCTATTTATTATATTGTATGTTGCTCAATTATGGTATCAATAATGAGAATGCATTGTGCTTATATTTCTTTTAGTATTATGTTTGGGACTAAAAAAAACAAAAATTTTGCATTTTATCTTTTTATTTTTAGCTGCTCTTAAAAAAAAGAAAAACCTTTTTGCTTACATAGCTTAATAGTGCAAACTAAAATTTACACAATTGGATGATATACAGGGTGGACATACCCCTTCCTCTCCACTCTCCCAGAGTTCCCAAAGAGAGAATCCCAAAAATCTCCAAAGCCTTATACAGTGGTACCTCGGTTCACGAACTTAATTCGTTCCACTATTCGGTTCGCGCACCAAATTGGTCGTGAACCAAATACAAACTGTGGTCAGAAGGCGATCTGGACTAGAGGAAGCCATGACCAGTGTCAGAGCTGGGAAGATGGCTGCGGTTGTGTTTGTTACCCGATGCGGAGTTCAGGAACAGAAGCAAAATTTTGCTGAACTTCCTGTTCGTGAACCGAGGTACCACTGTTTGTTTTCTTAAAAAAGCCAAAATGGCAACCCGTGGTGTTAGTAAATATATATTATGACACCAACCTTTGATGCATAGAAAAAGATAATGCCATATTATGCCAATCACTTGTGCCTGTAAAGGTAACATTAATGGCAACTCCTAGCATTAGTTAAATTTTTTCATCCTTCAAATAAGAATCCATACAATGTAACGTCTAAAAAAATTTTGTAGTCACCTACGGGGAGCACTTGACAGTTGTTATGCATATGTATATGGTATACTACTATAATAGGCAGACTCTAATAGTCAATCAGAAGCTCCTGACTGAACCTCACTTAGCAACTCATTATGAGAACAATTTACCAGTGTAACAGGACAATTAATTACTCCTTAATGAATAAGTTAAAGCTTAATTGAAGTCCTGTGCCTCAGTTTTCTCTTCATTATATTATCTTCAACCAATTTTTACTGTCAATGCCATCAAATACCTTTTTATCTCAGTGGAAATTAGTTTCCTGCTCTCCTACTCCAGTACTCTATGCTGGCATGGGTAAGTAATAGTCATATGTCTTACATGTGCATACTCATGCAAACTTGTAGTGCTGAGGGAGAGAAGTGGTGTGTCTAGCCCGGTCTGTGCTTGCAGAGTGCACTGGGCAGCATGGTCAAACTCTGATTGCCATTGGGCTGTGCAGTCATATTTAGACTCGCCTTACAACAGATATAACAGGAAAGACTACGAAAATGGAACTTGTTAAAATAATGTCTAGCTATACAGTGAACTCCCAGTTATCCGGCACCCACAGAGATTGGTAGATGTCAGATAAGTGTAGCTTCTAGTTGCTTGAGAGTTAATAGTAATTCTCAAGCAACCCCCCTGCAGTGCCCCCTCTCCCCCACGCCGCAGTGCCATTTATCTGCCAGCTAGCTTCTGGGCCAGCAGGTGAATGTAAACTGCGGGCAGTCGGCAGGAGCAATAGCCAGACTGCCATTGGCTATTTCCAATTGCAATAGCCAATATCAGGCTGGCTATTGCATCTGTCCACTGAGCAGACCTTAGAAAGAAAGTTCTCTCTCAGCAAGCCGGCTCCGAAGATCAGGTGAACATAACTTTGTTATTCTCCTCCCTAACCAAAATAAGCTCTTAACCCTTGCAGTGGTAGCCGCACTGCAAGGGTTAATTTTAAGAAATCCCTGGAGTTCTTCTTTAACTACACGTGCATGACCCAGCAATGACCAGTACAAAAAAACTGTGATTATATTTCTTGTAAAAAATATTTGCTTGCATCCCATGGAAAACTAAAGCAGGCAATCAGAGAGGTGAAACAGGTGGTCTGTGGTCACTCTGCTGTCCCTCAGTAGTAGATGGATGCCCAGGTATTTAATGCTGTTGGAGACTCATTGAAAAGAAAAGTTGTTTTTTGCACATTTGGTGGGAGGGAGAAGGTATGGGCAAAATGTTATCAAAAAAAGCATACAATGTTCTAAACGCAGTAACTTTACAAAGCCCTTGTGAATATTTGGGATTATTGTAATTGTTGTTAGAGAGCGTGACACTAAAAGTTAAAGGTGGAAGGGGACAGTCCTGATATAGATATTTGCAATTACTTTATTGAAAAAGCATCCAACACCATCGTAATGGCCAATTTTACAGAACATTGCTTTCAGAAAGCCCCAGGTTACACTCTGGATACTGTATCTCCCATCTTAGTCAGAAATGAAGCTAACTTGATACAAGTAAAAAGGAAAACCATCTGATAAGGGCAGGAAGAGAGGATTGGCCTGTTTGTCATAATGTTTTATCTTCTTCATATGCCAATGCAATATAAGCATTCAAGGGGGAGGAGTGAAAATGAGAAGCAGAACTGTATGCTGTTAAGAAGTGAGGATGCCATATACTGGGTGGAAACCAAAATGAAGAGGGCAGATTCTTTTGTGCCTCCACTATAAGTGGTTCTGGATATGGTGACAGGAGGCCCAAGGCCAGCTGAGTGGCACAACTGTCTGCTGAATACTTTAGGTAGCAAATGCTTGGTCATGATCAGGCCAGGGAGTGACAGTCACATCTCTCTGTAGGGACATGATCGAGAAGTGAGCGAGCGACGGTATGTGTTCGCTCACTTCCCGATCTATTGAGCCGACGTGTGACAGTTTCATTGTCACACGTCGGCTCGAACTAGGAGGTTGAGTGAAAATCACTCACCTCATAGTTCTCCTTTAACATCACTTGCTCCCCCTTTTATCTGGCCTGGTACTAGAACAACACTGTAAAATGTCCTTTCAAAAGGTACCTACAAGAGTTTTTAGCTTCCTAAAGCAAGATAAAATGCGTATGTACATTCTAGTCTGCAAGGAGGACTGTATATTCTTCCAGCTGACAAAATACAATAAAAAAGTATAGTTAGATGGAAAAAACTGCGCTAGGAATCAAATAACACTCTAAGAGCAGCTGTACTTAATAGGTGAGTACACCCAAAATAGGAAAAAAGAAAATAGCACTGCGCTTCAAGCTCAAAAATTATATTCCTAAAGTGTGAGAAAAATAGTATGAAATGTGAAATTGTCACAAAGTGATAAACAATTTTGTGTCATACACAACACCTGTGTTGCACAATGCAGACCGTCGCCTCAGGGGAAGTCAATAGTGACGAAATGCATCAGACCGTCTCCTCTGAGGAAGTCAATAGTGACGAAATGCATCAGGTGGGCGGATCTATGCGAGCATTGCAATCGTAGAGACAGGAGCTCCAGTGGACACAATCCATGTGCAATTACCTTATTTTAATTGTAAGTGCATTTTAATTGTTTTAAATAAATGTATTCTGACATACTACACTATGAGAAGCCTTTTTTTTCTCTCTCTGAGCACAAGAGAAGGTGGAAGTTGGAGGAATAGAGTTACACAATTTTGGAAAGATAAGCCAGAGTTGGGAGGAATCTACCCCAATTTATTGGCGCATATAAAACAAAGGAGAGGATTTGGTTCTATATATATCATCAAAGCGCTAATTGTTCATCTGAAATATGGTGAGCAATAGGAGTCGGTGAGTGCGGCCAGATCTTATCTTTGAGCACGGTGGAGATTGGAGAGCACTGATTCACTAATTGTTTATGCATTCACGGACGTGGTGTTGATTATAAAAGTTGGAAGATATATCTTCACATATTTCAAGCACTTTATTGTATCCAGAAGTAATGGACTTCACATAGGGATATGTAGATTAAGAGGGAGTTGTATATCACTTGTGAGATTTAACACAAGATTTTCTATATGTACACATTTTATGAGATGTGCTAGCACATTTTTTTTCCATGTTCATTATGGTTTATAGTGTCTAGACCAGTAGACCTAGAGCTTTTTCTTACTATCATCAGCACAGGCGTTGTGCAACACAGGTGTTGTGTATGACACAAAATTGTTTATCACTTTGTGACAATTCCACATTTCATACTATTTTTCTCACATTTTAGGAATATAATTTTTGAGTTTGAAGAACAGTACTATTTTCTTTTTTTTCCAATAAAAAAAGTATACCAAATATGCACGAGAAGTTAGCACTCTATTCACCATCTTTTAGTAATGCAGTCTCAGAAACTCAAAGTGGGAGAAGTGCAATGAAAAAAAAGTGCTCCCATCATATGATGTGCAGCAGAAGTTTCTATTTTATTAGATTCCTTTGCACATGAATGGATGATTCACTTCACCCGTGCCAATTAGTATCACAATACCGTTTTCAGGACTGCCACATACAGTAACCACCCATTGTGTTCAGATGGAAGGAAAAGCGCCTCTAAGGTTTTGTCTTCAGTGAGATACCAGCACAGGTAACCTACCCAGGACTTAAAGCATTCCACTGACTACGGTAAACTACAGTGACTGTAGTCAGTAACTCAAAAGGAGAGATTAGTAAAAAGAAAATTCCCTTGCACACACAGCATATAATCCATAATAGAAGTCACCAGCACTCGATGATATGTGCAAGAAGTAAAGCACTTTTTATTCAATCGTCACATGCGTCAAACAGCCAACGTTTCGGGGCCATGCAGGGTCTCTTCTTCTGGGCGACAGTGACGTCATATGGACTGTATCTGGCACGGCGCCAGCCTTGTTGTCACTTCAAGCACCAACCTCTTACTCAAGGTCTGTATGCTGTATGGAGTGGAGGTGATTTTGTATGATCGACTGGAACACGCAGCAGACATAAAAACATTTGGAAGATAATTATTCTATTGCACTTCCAAATTTTGGGCATATACACTTTCGATCCCTTTGAGAAAGACCAGTAACCCATAACAATACAATTACATTTCCCATTTTACCTGTCAGAACAATGAAAGATGATTTTTGACTAAACAGGTGACCTCTCTAATGAAGATTTACATAGGTAATAGATCCCATTATCGTGCAGATCACGTTGTTCAAAGTGACCCTTTCAGAACAACTTCCAGAGTGAAATAAATGTGAACAAATTATGCCTAGCTCTACCTGACTGGCAATTTTGATGTACTATATACTACTCTGTTTCCCTGAGCCTTTGGGGCTGATTTACGAAGCTCAACACGCACACGCGCGG
>NW_017309392.1:0-553 GCF_000935625.1 Nanorana parkeri
CAGAGGTCAGATAGAAGACTGAAGGGGAGGTCGGAGGTCAGCATGCTCGGGAGGACGGCCTCCTTGTTGCCGTGTAGTTGCAGCGGCAGGAATCTGGTTTCGGGTCGGCAGATTTTTCGGTAACGGAACGAAAATAAAGAATTCGTCCAAAATTCCTTCTCAGCGAATAGAGATGATGAATCCCCCCCCGGCGGCCTCGGCTCTGCCGCGCCCAGACGACACCGGAACGCTGCGCGGGGAGGAGACCGGCGTATCTACACGCGGAGGAAGAATGTAAAATGTATCAACTGCGGCCGACGCGACGAGGACAAGGAACCAATACGAGTGTTATAGATTGCAAGCTCCGCAGCCGAGATCCTCCGGCCCCTCCTCCTCCGGGAGGACTGAACTGTTTCTAGGGTAACGTGCTGAGAAAATCATCAATAATAATATCCCGGAACCGCCATATACAGGATTAAAGCTGACCTGTCATCAGGCATGCTGGGTCATGTGTCATGTGACCCCTCCAGGTATTTATTATCTCACAGAGATCACATGACTCCTCCCCCCCCCC
>NW_017309392.1:3386-4027 GCF_000935625.1 Nanorana parkeri
AGAACCTCTCAGGAAGAGTTCAGCGATTTCCCAATGTATTGATTATTATTGGTATTTATAAAGCGCCGTCAATTTCTACGCATCACTTTACACGCTGCACCTACACGAGTCCCCGCCCCCGAGGAGCTGACAGTCTGAAGTCCTTTTCATTGAAGTCCGCCGAGCGTCCAAAGACTGTGCACGAAAAAAGTGACCCGTGAACTCACAGCACACTAAAAAAGTGCACGAGGGTGCTCCAAGCCTCCCTGGTGAGAAGGGCCACAGTTTCCTGACCCCCCCCCCTCCGAAAACTGATGAGAACAGAAAGGACCCCCATTGCACATACAGACAGGAGCCAATTCCCTCCCCCAGCGTGTCTCTGGAGTGCTTGAGGAAACTCAGGCAAGCACCGGGAGAACGTGCAAACTCCATGCAGATAACTGTCCTGGCTGTGATGCGCAGGGTTGGGGGCGGAGCCGGGGACACGGGTGCAGAGATTTCCGCTCAGGGAGGCCCTCATAAGAGGTTTAGAGGAGCCCAGTGACTCCTGTGGGTGTGCGGCAGTCATACCCCATGCGGCCATGCTCATGCACTCCCGGGCATGCAGTGCTGCTACATCAATGTGCTTGGCCAAGACTTCCCCATGGAGGGGGGGAGGAGGA
>NW_017309392.1:4565-6644 GCF_000935625.1 Nanorana parkeri
TCCTCCGGTGGGTGGGTGGTCTCTGCTCTTAATTAGGATGTTGGGGGCCAATTTACAAGTCTTCTCGCACGTTCATTGGAAACACATTCCCGGGCCGCAGAGGGAGGGGAGCGCGCGGACAGGAGGCTGAGCGGTGACGCCTGATAGACTCCCAGCGCAACAGGAAATGATTTGCATGGCCCCGCCCACTGCCCTCCAGTGACCGATAAAGACCTTATTAATTGCGGGCGTGTTCTGGAGGGGATGGCGGCTCAGACACATTACAATGGCGGGATGTATCTAGTGTATAACAATCCTTGTCGGGAGATGATTTGTGATTGGATATGAGAGGCAGTGTGAGTGTATGTTCAGTACAGCAGCCAATCACTGGGCTTCTCTCAGCCAGTGGTGCATGCTGGGATGGGGTTCATACACTGGAGGGAATTGCCATGTGCTCAGACTAGCCGGGACCAGCCATGGATTAGCAGGGGTCTGTGTGCTGTCCAGCCCCCCCCCTCCCCCACCCCCAGGCTAGACCTGAGGCCTGGGGGTGGGCAGAGGCTGGAGTGCGGGAAGTGTGTCCCTGGGGCCCCCAGTATGGAGGAGGTCTGCGCTGTTATCAGAGGAGGAGAACCAGAGAAGCTGATGTCTGCTGGAGGTGCCGGGAACATGGAGGACCTCAGGAGCATGGACGGTGTCTCTCCTGCTGAAGATCTGCACTCATCTCCTGCTCACTGTACTCCAAGTGGATCTACACTGAGATGCTGGAGAGGTCTGGTGAGTCTGTGGCCCCCGGGATGTCTGGCACCCCGATACCCCCTCCCCCCAGTGTGGGGATGGAAATAAAAGTCATTCATTAGGGCTGTGGAAATTAAAGATTAATTTCTCGATCTTTTTGATCGATTAAAATTATTTTGATCGCTAATGAAATGTGTGATGATGATGATGAGGGGTGACTGTCTATGTATCACATGTTGGATCTTCATCACACGTCCTTGTTCCACGCGCAGGAAGCGGGCCCACGTCCTCACATCCCTCCCCGGACCACACAAGAGCAGTGTATCTCGCCCGTGCGTCGTCTTGTGCGTAAAATGCCCCCCGAGGCGCTCACACTGCAGCGAAATCGCTGCGGACACTTCCACCATTGTTCTGCTTCGGCCGGCCTGAGACGCCAGGTGCCTTCCGCTCCGCCGCGTCCGCGCGGCTTCTTCTTCCGAGGGCGCTGCAGGAAGGGTCTTGTGGTTTCCAATCCCTGGGAGAAGCTTTTCCTTGTACAGAATGTCCTGTGAACCGCGGCCTGCGTACGGAGAGAGAGCGCCTTTCATGGGGTCGAAGCCGCGACCCCGCGTTGTTCTGTTCCAGGGCAGGGATCGCGGACATCCCAGAAAGGGGAGCGACCGTTCCCAGCGCTGATTATGAGGCTCGCGTTCTCATCCTTACATCATCCGGATGTCCGGCGACAAGCCGAGGAGGATTCGGTCAACAGCGCAGTGCTCTCCCGCCCGGGAACAAAAAGAATTCACAAATATTTTGTTGCCATTGTCTCTTTAATCATTTTTGATATTTGCATAACTCCTCCCCGTAGAGTGCGCGCTGCTGATCTCCCGCAGCTTCTTTGCAGCCACGTTCTGTCTGCATGCACTCCAGCGATGGCTGCATTGCATTTGTCAGGGGCCGGTTTCCTCAAAGGTGACAACAGTGGACCGTGTCTGTGCAATGTGTGTTGAAATGATCGCTTGTAGTCTCCACTGGAAGCCCATGTGACAGGGTGACAACTCAGGAGTGCAAAGTGTTGTCACTCTATAACAGGAAGTATACGGACCGGCTGACATTCACTGAGGTCCATTGACTTGCATTAGAAGTGAGGATGCCACGGGACATACCACAGCCAGAGCAGAGGGCTTGAAAAATCCACCCGTCCTCTCGTCACGGCGGAGCCCGACGAGCAGCTACCCGGCCGGCCGTTGTAATTACACGGCCGGCCGGGAGCTTTACATTCAAGCGATCGAGTGTCTCGAGACGCCCGATCGCTTGTATTAGCAGCAGCTGTCACTGCCGTTGCCGGTCCCGAGATCCGCTGTGCGCGATGCGGCCGGGACC
>NW_017309392.1:7527-11716 GCF_000935625.1 Nanorana parkeri
CCCCCCCCCCCCCCCCACATACACACACAGATGTGCGCCGGGTGCGCCTACGTGCGAAAACGACGATTATTGCGACGCACGTGTTACATATCGCCGCAAACGTCGGAGTGCGAGCAATAATTTTTAGGGCCATCAATGACAGATAACACCAAACTGATGAGCAATGAAAGCGTTTTGAGCATCGCCTATGTGCGTTTCTCAGTGTGGCCTGCGCGCGCAATTTTAAGGCTTGATTTGTTCGGCGTCTATTTACCCGACGTGACCCCGACGTTTATGTTTTAACGTAGGGAAACTTTTTTTTTTTACATTTACGGTACGTTTTTCATTATATAGTAGAAAAATAAAATACCCCCCCCCCCTCCCCCAGGGGTGATTATATACCTCCAAAAGAAAGCTCTGTTCCCAAAATGTTTTTAACATAAATTGCAAGGCTACAGTCCGGTCATGCTGACCGGTGACATTTTTGACTGACTGGTGAGACACCCTAAAATTTTTCATACCCATATTATTATTCTATAGATGTTTTTACATAAATACAAATCTGATAAAGGTTAAAATGCTTCTCCACTCCATCTGAAAACGAAAGAAAATAAACTCTGAGCTGGCGCGATTTGGAGAACTTACTTCCAAATATCACTTAAAGGAGCAGTTTGTTTAAAGGGAAAAATGTTTGGAAACAAATAATTTGCTTATTATCTTCCGGAAAGTGAGTAAGACCTTCCCTCCCATCCTCGGCCAATAATCACCCCTGCTTCTTCTCCGCCAGACAAGGGGAGGGAGCCAGGATCGAGATAAGCCGGCCGTGAGAAATGTATGAGAACACAAGTGTGGCTCAGCCAAAATGAGCGCCAGAAAAAGTGTTAAGTTATTATCCCTTATGAAGGGGCGGCGAGAGTGTCACTGATGAAGGAGCATAAAGGGCCTCTGCTTGGGGAAGTGTGCAACTACAAATGATGACAATGAGATGTCTGCTCGTACCGCAGCATATCAAAGCCTTGATGAAGCCTTAATGTCTTCTAGTTGTTAATAGTTTGTGTCATTGCCCCCTCCCACAATGGTGGGATTTCCTCCAGTAGTTTGTGTCTCTGCCCCTCCTCGTACCGCAGCATATCAAAGCCTTGATGAAGCCTTAATGTCTTCTAGTTGTTAATAGTTTGTGTCATTGCCCCCTCCCACAATGGCGAGATTTCCGCCAGTAGTCTGACTCTGCCCCTCCCACACTGGTGAGATTTTCTTCAGTAGTTTGTGTCTCTGCCCCTCCTCGTACCGCAGCATATCAAAGCCTTGATGAAGCCTTAATGTCTTCTAGTTGTTAATAGTTTGTGTCATTGCCCCCTCCCACAATGGCGAGATTTCCGCCAGTAGTCTGACTCTGCCCCTCCCACACTGGTGAGATTTTCTTCAGTAGTTTGTGTCTCTGCCCCTCCTCGTACCGCAGCATATCAAAGCCTTGATGAAGCCTTAATGTCTTCTAGTTGTTAATAGTTTGTGTCATTGCCCCCTCCCACAATGGCGAGATTTCCGCCAGTAGTCTGACTCTGCCCCTCCCACACTGGTGAGATTTTCTTCAGTAGTTTGTGTCTCTGCCCCTCCTCGTACCGCAGCATATCAAAGCCTTGATGAAGCCTTAATGTCTTCTAGTTGTTAATAGTTTGTGTCATTGCCCCCTCCCACAATGGCGAGATTTCCGCCAGTAGTCTGACTCTGCCCCTCCCACACTGGTGAGATTTTCTTCAGTAGTTTGTGTCTCTGCCCCTCCTCGTACCGCAGCATATCAAAGCCTTGATGAAGCCTTAATGTCTTCTAGTTGTTAATAGTTTGTGTCATTGCCCCCTCCCACAATGGCGAGATTTCCGCCAGTAGTCTGACTCTGCCCCTCCCACACTGGTGAGATTTTCTTCAGTAGTTTGTGTCTCTGCCCCTCCTCGTACCGCAGCATATCAAAGCCTTGATGAAGCCTTAATGTCTTCTAGTTGTTAATAGTTTGTGTCATTGCCCCCTCCCACAATGGCGAGATTTCCGCCAGTAGTCTGACTCTGCCCCTCCCACACTGGTGAGATTTTCTTCAGTAGTTTGTGTCTCTGCCCCTCCTCGTACCGCAGCATATCAAAGCCTTGATGAAGCCTTAATGTCTTCTAGTTGTTAATAGTTTGTGTCATTGCCCCCTCCCACAATGGCGAGATTTCCGCCAGTAGTCTGACTCTGCCCCTCCCACACTGGTGAGATTTTCTTCAGTAGTTTGTGTCTCTGCCCCTCCTCGTACCGCAGCATATCAAAGCCTTGATGAAGCCTTAATGTCTTCTAGTTGTTAATAGTTTGTGTCATTGCCCCCTCCCACAATGGCGAGATTTCCGCCAGTAGTCTGACTCTGCCCCTCCCACACTGGTGAGATTTTCTTCAGTAGTTTGTGTCTCTGCCCCTCCTCGTACCGCAGCATATCAAAGCCTTGATGAAGCCTTAATGTCTTCTAGTTGTTAATAGTTTGTGTCATTGCCCCCTCCCACAATGGCGAGATTTCCGCCAGTAGTCTGACTCTGCCCCTCCCACACTGGTGAGATTTTCTTCAGTAGTTTGTGTCTCTGCCCCTCCTCGTACCGCAGCATATCAAAGCCTTGATGAAGCCTTAATGTCTTCTAGTTGTTAATAGTTTGTGTCATTGCCCCCTCCCACAATGGCGAGATTTCCGCCAGTAGTCTGACTCTGCCCCTCCCACACTGGTGAGATTTTCTTCAGTAGTTTGTGTCTCTGCCCCTCCTCGTACCGCAGCATATCAAAGCCTTGATGAAGCCTTAATGTCTTCTAGTTGTTAATAGTTTGTGTCATTGCCCCCTCCCACAATGGCGAGATTTCCGCCAGTAGTCTGACTCTGCCCCTCCCACACTGGTGAGATTTTCTTCAGTAGTTTGTGTCTCTGCCCCTCCTCGTACCGCAGCATATCAAAGCCTTGATGAAGCCTTAATGTCTTCTAGTTGTTAATAGTTTGTGTCATTGCCCCCTCCCACAATGGCGAGATTTCCGCCAGTAGTCTGACTCTGCCCCTCCCACACTGGTGAGATTTTCTTCAGTAGTTTGTGTCTCTGCCCCTCCCACAATGGTGAGATTTCCGCCAGTAGTCTGACTGTGCCCCTCCCACAATGGTGACATTTTCCCCCAGTAGTTTGTGTCTCTGCCCCTCCCACAATGGCGAGATTTCCGCCAGTAGTCTGACTCTGCCCCTCCCACAATGGTGAGATTTTCTTCAGTAGTTTGTGTCTCTGCCCCTCCCACAATGGTGAGATTCCCCCAGTAGTTGGTGTCTCTGCCCCTCCCACAATGGTGAGATTCCCCCCCAGTAGTTGGTGTCTCTGCCCCTCCCACAATGGCGAGATTGGAGTGATGGATAGATGGATATTCTGGAAGCTCGGTCTCCTCCGTGTCGACATCTAACTAGCTGACTCAGGGGAAAATGTCTCTTTTCCCATAAGCAGAAAAAGCCGCAGAGGTTGGGTCAGGTTCAGCGCTATTTATGTCGGTTCGCGCGGACTGCGGCTCGGCCACAAATTGTGGGTTGTCATTTGCAGCTTTAGGTTGAAGGGATCACAGGATTATAAAAAGGTCCCTTGTCAGGAATCTAAACCCACTATTGACTTTTCTGCGACGAGATAAAAATAATCACCGTGAGAACAGTCCTCCCCGACTTCGTGACATGGCGCAATCCGTGAAACGCCGCGGATACCACCGGAAGACCCAACGCGTCGGAAAATGCCGAATGTACGCGGCGTCGGTACCCAAAGATCATTTATGAGTCGTAGATGATTCATGGGCTCCGCGCCCACAAATGGTGACGTTGGGATGAGTAGAGAGGAGCCGGTCTGTGTGAACCTTCAGAATGTGGAACTTCTGGACTTCAAGTCAACGGAAAGCCCAACCAGCAAACGATGCAAAATTGTGCAAATTGTTCGGGAAGCTCCCGGCAGGACCGGCCTGATGAGATGATGGAACCAAAACGGAGCCACATCCTCTAAAACAGTGCTTCTTAAAGTGTGGGTCGCGACCCCATGTGGGGCCCCGCAAGTTAACACGGGGGGGTCGCGGTCCGAGTCCCCGGCCAGGACCGCCATCAGGGGGGTATGGCCGGTACTTGTGTGAGGGGCCCAGGCGGCCGAGGAGGTCAGGGCTCCAAGCTAGATTGTTTTTGTTGGGGCGAGAA
>NW_017309392.1:11852-12450 GCF_000935625.1 Nanorana parkeri
GGGGGGGGGGGAGAAGACGAGACGAGAGAGACACCGACTTACGCTAGGGGAGGCGGGAGACACCGACCGACGTTGGGCTCCCTTAAAAATTTCCTCGGCCAAAAAGGGGTCACGAGTGGAGAAAGTTTAAGAAGGCATGCTCTAAAAGTTCCATCGTGGATAACAAGATAGAAGGTGGGCCCTGGTGGCCCCGACAGTCAACTTAAGGCAGAAACATTCTTCGGAGCAGCTTTTGGCCACTTTTTTCCCAGAAGACTTTTGGGAACCTGAACCGCCAAAAACTCAGCTCTGAAATTTGGATTTGAATTCATGATATAAACCCGGAATCTAACGTGATCCCCATATCAGGATCAAACCCAGTACGCAGCAACGTGTCCCAGTCGGCTCCGTGGATTAAAGTAGTACTAAGGTCTGGGCGTTTTTTACCTTAAAGGAGAACTATGAGGGGGGAGGGGGAGGGGGGTGCTTTCACTCACCTCATAGTTCTAGCCGACCTGTGACAATGAGACTGTCACAGGTCGTCTCAGTAGATCGGGAGGTGAGCGAACACATACCGGCGTTCGCTCACTTCTCGATCCTGTCACGGCTCTCCGCCGTG
>NW_017309392.1:12671-13748 GCF_000935625.1 Nanorana parkeri
TTGTGTCCTCCCGTTACCCTTAGGAGGACTATGGGGAAAAGCCTTAACCCCATACTTCTCCTTTAATGCATGCTCTGCATTAGGGTAAAAACGGCCCAGCACCTTTTTTTTTAACCCCAGTCCCTCCCCCCCAGTCTCCCCCACACTTACCTCTCAGCTGCGCTCGTCCCCGCCGCCGGTCCCGAAGTGATCCTCCGTACCCCGAACTTCCGGGTTGCGGGGGGAAGAATACTGATGGCAGAGGAGCCATAGGCTCCTTCTGCCATCAATCAAAGAAGGGAGGGGCGTGGCCTGCCACACGGCTGTGTGTGTCTATGGACGCACACAGCCACTGCGGGGACGAGTGCCTCCATTAGAACGATGGTGGCACCCGTGCAGGGGGAAGAGCATGGCGGGGACTCACTAGAAAACGAGGACAGGCATTCAATTTGAAATGCTAAATACCGTGTTTCCCCCGAAAATAAGACACTGTCTTATATTTTTTTGGGCTCAAAATACACACACTAGGTCTTATTTTCTTGTTTTTAATGTACAACAATCCGCACTTATTCATGTAGAATTATTATGGTGATCAGGGCAATCAGGGGTGCCATACCGTTCCAAGAGCAATTTGCTAACCAATCGCTGGCCAGAATGAGCGAAGCGCGCTTTCACTATGGATTCCTCACAGGTGGAGGGCATTTGGTATTATTATTATTATACAGGATTTATATAGCGCCAACAGTGTGTGCAGCGCTGTACAATATAAGGAAGACATTACAGTCACAATACAATTCAAGACAAGATGGTGAGGAGGGCCCCGCCCCTGAGGGCTTACACTCTAAAAGGGAGGGGCCAGTGATACATGAGGAGGGAGCTGCGTGGGGATGATTGTTTGAGAAAGTGATGGTTGAGTGGTCAGGTTGAGGTGGGATGGGCTTCCCTGAAGAGATGAGTCTTAAGGGATCGCCTAAAGGCAGTCAGCGCGGGAGATAGACGGACAGGTTGGTGTAGAGAGTTCCATAGGATGGGAGAGACTCTAGTGAAGTCCTGGAGGTGAGAATGGGAGGAGTTGACGAGGGAGCTGGAAAGCAGGAG
>NW_017309392.1:14538-20310 GCF_000935625.1 Nanorana parkeri
ATTATTATTATACAGGATTTATATAGCGCCAACAGTGTGTGCAGCGCTGTACAATATAAGGAAGACATTACAGTCACAATACAATTCAAGACAAGATGGTGAGGAGGGCCCCGCCCCTGAGGGCTTACACTCTAAAAGGGAGGGGCCAGTGATACATGAGGAGGGAGCTGCGTGGGGATGATTGTTTGAGAAAGTGATGGTTGAGTGGTCAGGTTGAGGTGGGATGGGCTTCCCTGAAGAGATGAGTCTTAAGGGATCGCCTAAAGGCAGTCAGCGCGGGAGATAGACGGACAGGTTGGTGTAGAGAGTTCCATAGGATGGGAGAGACTCTAGTGAAGTCCTGGAGGTGAGAATGGGAGGAGTTGACGAGGGAGCTGGAAAGCAGGAGGTCTTCTGAAGAGCGGAGGGGACGGTTAGGGTGATACTTTGAGACCAGGTTGGAGATATATCCGGGGGCGGAGTTGTGGACGGCTTTGTACGCGGCTGTTAATATTTTGAATTTTATCCTTTGGGCTATAGGAAGCCAGTGCAGGGATTGGCAGAGGGGTCTAGCAGCTGCGTTCATGATAGACTGAAGGGGGGATATCCTGTGTAGCGGAAGGCCAATGAGGAGGGAGTTGCAATAGTCCAGACGAGACTGGTATCACTCCGCCTGTGACAGGAGCCGGCGCTACAGAGGAGGCATCGGGCTTATGCGGCTCCGCTCCCTCCGCTGCCGCCTCGCTTCCTCTAGCACCGGCTTCGTTGGCACCGCTGATTCTCTCCGGTCTCTCCCGCGGCTCTTCAAGTTCCCCCTTACGCCACCACCGGCCCTAGGAATGGTCACAACTAGGTCTTATTTTCGGGGGGAACAGGGTAGTTACTAAATCATAGATACAAATTAAACGGCTAAGACAAAAAACGTGTTGCCAGGGAAAGATTGGCGAGCTGGAATCTATCGAAGAGCTAATGGTGAGAAGGAATGGCCAAATGAAAATCTGTGCACGTGTTCCTGGCAGCTACAGATGTAATTTGGTGAATGAAATGTAGGAACAAGAGCTTGCCAACTCAACTCAACGATTTCAAATGTGCAAAACACAAAAGTTAGAACAGAAATGTAGAACTCCTCAGAGAAACAACTTTTGTGTTGGCAGTCCTGGTAAATTAGCCTCAGACAAGGATAACAATGGCCATTGGAGGATGTGGATCTCACAGTACTGTATACAGCTCACATTTGCTTTGCAGATTCTTGTGATGCACACAAGCTCCGCTCCGTCCTATCACAACCGTAGTATGTGAAGTCTCGAGGTGTGAGTGTCATGGGGTCCCTGAACGCACACTCCCAGGGTATAACAGCCTTGGAATTTGCCACCTCCAAAGCTTGTTGCAGGATCTCACTCAGGGGAGAAGTGATACTGCTCCTTTAACAACATAGGCATAATGGACACCGTGCCTCTTCTAGGCCTCCACTGTGCCTCCATGGTGTCTTCATTGTGCCTCCATTGTGCTTCCATGGTGTCTTCACAGTGCCTCAACTGTGCCCCACTATACCCTCATGGTTTCTCTATGGTGCCTCCAGTGTGTCACCACCATGCCTCATCAGTACCTCCTCTGTACCTTTACTGTGTGTCCACCATGACTCCACCACGCCTTAACTGTATCTCTATGTGCCTTAACCTTGTCTCCATGTCTCAACTGTGCCTCCTCCATGCCTTATCAGCAGCTCCTCCATACCTTCACTGTGCGTCCACCATGATTTCTAAATTGTGTCTCCACTGTGCCATAACCTTGCCTCAATTTTGCCCCCACCATGCCACAACTGTACCTCCACTGTGCCTCCTCTATACCCCCTACATATGTCCACCATACCTCCACTGTGCCTCCACCATGCCTCATCAGCAGCTCCTGCACACCTTCACTGTGCGTCCACCATGATTTCACCATGTCTAAATTGTGTCTCCACTGTGCCTTAACCTTGCCTCCGTGCCTCAATTGTGCCCCCACCATGCCACAACTGTACCTCCACTGTGCCTCCTCTATACCCCCTACATATGTCCACCATACCTCCACTGTGCCTCCACCCTGCCTCATCAGTAGCTCCTCCATACCTTCACTGTGCATCCACCATGACTCCACCATGCCTCAACCATATCTCCACTGTGCCTTAACCTTGCCTCAATTTTGCCCCACCATGCCACAACTTTGCCTCCACTGTGCCTCCTCCATATCTTCACCATATCTCCACTGTGCCTTAACCTTGCCTCCATGCCTCAATTTTGCCCCACCATGCCACAACTTCGCCTCCTCCATATCTTCACCATACCTCCATTGTACCTTCGCCATGCGTCCAATATGCCTTCACCATGGCTCCACTGTCTCTTATCCTGGCCTATGCTCTGTAGCTTCAATGTCACCACCTTGTTTGTTAGGTAGCTGAGAATGCCACTTTTTTTTTTTTGCAATGCCCAAAGCTGCCTCCCACACCTGAGCAAGCACTGGGGATCTGTTCTTCCACAAATTCCTTGGGGCACCCCACAAAAGGATTGATTCTGCTTTTAATTCTAAAATGATATCTGGTGTAGGCTGTGTGACCATTACACACAGAGAGATTGTTCATTGGCCCTACAGTAATTGTGTACTTGGCATTCGGAAATGCATTAAGAAAGCCGCATTCTTAGCCGACGTCCCCACCTTAAATTAAACTAAAATAATTCCGCTTAGGCAGAGGCGTCCTCCTGACCCCGTCCACTAAATGGGAAAAACATGCAATAATTTGTCAAGTGTTCTTAGGCGGTAATGAATGGATTGTCCTGGATACTGAGTCCTCATCCTGAACACATATAATCAGCCAGATTATTTTACATACCACTAACTGCTCAGCGCGCTCCGTAATTGCAGCTTTTCTGCTCATATGTCAGCTCCAATATCCATATTGTCTTACATATTTCAGACGGGCCTGACTTATTCAGGGGAACCGGCCATTTTTATATACCGGAGTCCAATTTTACCTTCCCGTAATACCCAATTTTGTTCTATATTTACCTTAAGCTGCACTTCCTCCATAGCGAGCAGAGAAGTTGGGAGTCTGAGACGGCAGACGAGATGATTATTAAACCAGACTTTTCATTGGCCAGTTTGGGCTTCCTGGGGCCAGAAACCGAGGGTGATGCAGTGTAATGAGCCGCTGGACATGCACACTCCAGCCTTGCAATGAGCAGGTGTTGTAAGGGTTAACAGTCCGTGTTGACAAGCTGAATTTGTTTTTGTTTTTTTAGCCCAAATTTAAGTTACCTTATTTATTTTTTAATTGGCATACATACCGGTCACATGATCCTCTTCCTCCTCCTTTTCCTCTGGTTATGGGCAGCCCTAAATTCTGCAGGGAACGGCGTTCACAAAATAAAATGATTTCTGTTTATGTCAACATTTTCCTGTGAGCCCATGGCTTGATGACGCAATTCCAGGAGGCGGATCCTTGACACCCGGGGCTCGCAGGATGTGGGTTGGGTAAAGCTGGGTGTCATTTAACTTGGAAGAGGAAAGGCACTGGATAGCAGAGCGTTAGTCAGAGGGTGGCACCTCCTGTGTCCATTTTGTGGGTTTCCCACCATCCCTGTGCTGAGTTCCCGGGTCTGTACACCTGCTGTGCCCATTATGAGGGGCCCCCACCATCCCTGTGCTGAGGTCCCGGGTCTGTACACCCACTGTGCCCATTATGAGGGGCTCCCACCATCACTATGCTGAGTTCCCGGGTCTGTACACCTGCTGTGCCCATTATGAGGGGCCCCCACCATCCCTGTGCTGAGTTCCCGGGTCTGTACACCCGCTGTGCCCATTATGAGGGGCCCCCACCATCCCTGTGCTGAGTTCCCGGGTCTGTACACCCGCTGTGCCCATTATGAGGGGTTCCCTACCCAATCCCTGCTGGAACTTTTTTATTCATTTGTTTCTATGGAGAATGTAACAGGAGGAGCTTGAACACACAAAGGTCATTGGGGACACCCCCCATAAACCCATCTTTAATTTTTTGAACTATCCTCAGTCCGGGGAAACGCAATTCTAAGTGTTCCCTGGTTCATGGTACTGCCCTCCTTCTCTTACAGCCACACACACAGAGACTGGAGCAGGAGAGGGAGGTTGCCCAGAATCTTTCTGTCATCTTTTGTGCTTCCACATATATTCAAATCTTCCCTCTGCCGTTTTGGGTGCGAGGCTCCAGGAAGGCCTCCCGAATATCTTCTGGCCGGCTCGTCTCCCGAACCTTCTACATCCAAGAACATTATTAATATCGCAGAAAACGTTGAGTGAAAATGAAGTCGCTTATTTTGATTGGCCCTTTAAGTTTGCGGCGTATCCATGAAAAACAGTCGTCTTCTCTCCGGGTTGGAAAGCTGCAACTTGTCGTCACTCAAGAAGAAGGACCCGAGCAGAGCGGCTGACATCCCCCCCTCGGGCCGTCCCTCTCGCCTTGGCCCGACGCCCGTCACTCGGCCCGCTCTTCCATCCGATCGGATCAATCGTCGCCGGAGTTTCCATGTGTTCAGGAAAGGCCCCGTCTGTCCCGATATCCTCACAGGATGCGTCAGGATTGCCCCTCGTCCATACCTCAGGATGGGGGGTCTCCCGAGGTGATAACACTCAAGTATTTCCCTCTCTGCTGTCCCCGAGGAGCGCGCTTCATTGTATGTCCGTCCGTCATGTCCCTCCGTATGTCAGTGCCGTGCTGTAAGGTCAATGCTGTGCTACGGCTTCATGTTACTGGAGATTTGTTACATTTATATGATTTTTTGTTACTTTGTATTTATTATCTTTGCTTTGCATTTGAACGCCTTCTGTCTTCCTCTGCTGGAAACTTTGTATTGAGTCACCTGAACAAGTAGGGGAGAAGAAGGGGGAGGAGTCACTGACCTAGCTCATCCACGTGTGTGTCCACATTGCAGCTTGAGCTATTGATCTCTGTAAGCAAGAGGCTGTTCTGTGCTGCGGTTCCTCCAGCTGACCTGTATGTCAATGCAGCACACAGTAATGACATCGGGGCTGCAGGGAGGGGACGCGCAGTCTGACACATCTGGAAGCGACAGATTCCAGAGGCGGCCAGAGCTCAAACAGGAGAAGATTTTACTCAATGTTAGATGTTAAAGCTTAGGTCTAGTCTGCTTATATTTGCCTTTCCGATGAATGGGCTGGTGGAGGGAAGGCTAGATGATGCTGGACGTCCTCCAGCCAGGCTCTGGCTGACTTGCTGCAGCTTTTAATGCACATTGTGAGAAGCTCCCAGTGTGCAGTGACATCAGAGGAAGAGGGGAGGAGCCGGTACAACTGTGCAGGACTGAAGGGGAGGCCGGAGGTCATATAGAAGACTGAAGGGAAGGACGGAGGTCAGATAGAAGACTGAAGGGGAGGACGGAGGTCAGATAGAAGACTGAAGGGGAGGACGGAGGTCAGATAGAAGACTGAAGGGAAGGATGGAGGTCAGATAGAAGACTGAAGGGGAGGATGGAGGTCAGATAGAAGACTGAAGGGAAGGATGGAGGTCAGATAGAAGACTGAAGGGGAGGATGGAGGTCAGATAGAAGACTAAAGGGGAGGATGGAGGTCAGATATAAGACTAAAGGGTAGGATGGAGGTCAGATAGAAGACTGGAGGGGAGGACGGAGGTCAGATAGAAGACTGAAGGGGAGAACGGAGGTCAGATAGAAGACTGAAGGGATGGATGGAGGTCAGATAGAAGACTGAAGGGGAGGATGGAGGTCAGATAGAAGACTGAAGGGGAGGATGGAGGTCAGATAGAAG
>NW_017309392.1:20376-20848 GCF_000935625.1 Nanorana parkeri
AAGACTAAAGGGTAGGATGGAGGTCAGATAGAAGACTGGAGGGGAGGACGGAGGTCAGATAGAAGACTGAAGGGGAGGACGGAGGTCAGATAGAAGACTGAAGGGATGGATGGAGGTCAGATAGAAGACTGAAGGGGAGGATGGAGGTCAGATAGAAGACTGAAGGGGAGGATGGAGGTCCTCTGATGGGTGACGGGACCTTGTGACTTTAGCACAGTTGCAGCGTATGCTGGAGGCCATTATAATGATGCAGATTTCTGTTGATTGGCATTATTCTTCCACCGCGGCGGAGGCCTCACGTCCCGGTGATCCGGCGCGCTCAGTAGCTCCTTCTTTGGTGATGAAGCTTAGCTGCTTCTTTAACCCAGAGCTGGAGCTCAGATCGGAGCCAGGAGCCGACGCGTTTGAAAACACCTTGTGAATGGGCCTTTTCATGGAGGTTCTTTCAGGTGCGGTTTGTTTTTTGGTTCGG
>NW_017309392.1:21544-23511 GCF_000935625.1 Nanorana parkeri
GAGATTATTTTTTTGGTTGGCAGGGTCACGGCGGCCTCAGAGGTGACGCTAAGAGGCTTTCTATTCAGCGGCGTGTCGGAGCAACAATGAACTCTCAGACGTTCGGGAGTATTCAGCGGATGTGCCAAGCGGAGTCCAGCAGCCAATCAGAAATGATTTTGGGTGCCAGGGGTTCCTGCACGGGGCACATCATCACCGCTCGTACTAAACACCCGAAATATATACAGAGTAACCTTCTTTTTTTTAAAATCCTCTCCGTCCTGTGTTCCCATTGGTGTCACAAGGACAGGAAGTGACGGGATATCTCTCCGCAGAGACAGAGACAAAAGCACAATCATAGTAGAGTGGGGGAAGGGTTAGACAGGCTGGACGGCACCTATGAAGCTATAGACTTGTATATTTATGGTACATTATGAACGGTCCAGCAACAGATGTATCAGCTTTTGGAATTAATTACCCAATATTGATCGCTTATTATACCGAACCTTAGAAACGTACGGGGCTGATTTGTACGTCTTCCTATACTCTGGGCAGATGCCGTTCGCATGGCACTACTGCCTCTAGATGGCGCTGAGGAGTGCGGATGACCTCAGGTTTTGGACCGAACCTGAGCTCCTCCCAACGAGGAAGTGCCATGGGCACTTCCACCCAATCAAATGCGGCAAAGTCGACCTGAACCTTTAGCAGAGGAACAGCCCCAAAGCATATGCTCCCACCTCCGGGCTGGACTGTAGGGACGGTGTTCTTGGGGTCATAGGTCAGCATTTTTCTTCCTCCAAATGCGGCGAGTCGAGTTCATGCCAAAGAGCTGAATTTTGGTGTCATGTGACCGCAGCACTTTCTCCCAATCCTTCTCGGAATCATTTAGATGTTCATTGGCAAACTTCAGACCGGGCCTGTACATGGGCCTTCCTGAGGAGGGGGACGGGCCTGTATATGGGCCTTCCTGAGGAGGGGGACAGGCCTGTACATGGGCCTTCCTGAGGAGGGGGACGGGCCTGTACATGGGCCTTCCTGAGGAGGGGGACGGGCCTGTACATGGGCCTTCCTGAGTAGGGGGACGGGCCTGTACATGGGCCTTCCTGAGGAGGGGGAATTATTATATTTCATTATTTTCCTCACTGTATTTAAATTACAATTTTTGTGCGTGAAGTTCAGCTGTTACTTGATGGAAAATGTCCTTGCGAGGCACCGTACGGTCACCCTTGTCATCAGAGGGTGAGTCTTGGACGGGATGGGGGGAGTTGCTGGGGTACTCTGCCCCCACCAATCATTTTTAAAGAGAGAAATCTCCTTTTCTATGGGCAGCTGCAGCGCTGTGGAGGAGGCCAAAAATGAAGCAACGAATATAGATATGGAGGAACACAAAGACACGTCTCCGCTCTATCCTACGGCGGAATGCTGCCAAGTAAAAGTCACATTTCTCACTCAGCAGAGCCCTGTGTCAGCGTCAGCACCGGCTGTCAAAGTTCGGAGGAGGAACGTGACAACGCAGACTCCCGAGACCCCGGCAAGCCCAGGCCTGTGGATTTGTGTGTCAGAGAGGTGGAGAGAGAAGGGGGTCCACAGGAGAGACACTGATTCATTCAGATATATTCCGCTGGATTGCCTCCATCATCACAGCGTTCCCCCCTCACTGAGGCTCATTCTTCATGTGTGCGTGCCTCTGATTGTCCCATGTACACAGGATGGCGGGCGGAGGAGAAGCGTGTGCCGTGTACACAGGATGGCGGGTGGAGGAGAAGCGTGTTCCATGTACACAGGATGGTGGGTGGAGGAGAAGCGTGTACCGTGTACACAGGATGGCGGGTGGAGGAGAAGCGTGTTCCATGTACACAGGATGGCGGGCGGAGGAGAAGCGTGTGCCATGTACACAGGATGGCGGGTGGAGGAGAAGCGTGTTCCATGTACACAGGATGGCGGGTGGGGGAGAAGGGTGTTCCATGTACACAGGAGGGGGGGGGGGG
>NW_017309392.1:30642-31657 GCF_000935625.1 Nanorana parkeri
CATGTACACAGGATGGCGGGTGGAGGAGAAGCGTGTTCCATGTACACAGGATGGCGGGTGGAGGAGAAGCGTGTTTCATGTACACAGGATGGCGGGTGGAGGAGAAGCGTGTTCCATGTACACAGGATGGCGGGTGGAGGAGAAGCGTGTTTCATGTACACAGGATGGCGGGTGGAGGAGAAGCGTGTTCCATGTACACAGGATGGCGGGTGGAGGAGAAGCGTGTTTCATGTACACAGGATGGCGGGTGGAGGAGAAGCGTGTTCCATGTACACAGGATGGCGGGTGGAGGAGAAGCGTGTTCCATGTACACAGGATGGCGGGTGGAGGAGAAGCGTGTTCCATGTACACAGGATGGCGGGTGGAGGAGAAGCATGTTCCGTGTACACAGGATGGCGTGTGGAGGAGAAGCGTGTTCCGTGTACACCGAGGTGGAAACATTGTATACAGGCCGATGCTGCATTATACACTGACAAAGGATTATTGGCAAGGTTGGGGAACACTTTATATAAGTTGATTATTCATCTGAAATATTATGATTTGTTATTATAAACATTGTTCAGATAACTTCCTGAAATCTGACTTTCCCACAAACTTCTGTGTGCTAGAAATCAGATTGAGAGTGGGAGGTTGCACACCGCAAGTCAATCAGGGTCTACCGTAATGCAACGTGCCATTGTACTGACATGGTGCAGGCACTGGGAGCTGGAGAGGGAGGTGCATTGGCAGCTTGTAGGGACTGGAAGGAGCAAGAAGCCTTTCATCTCCTTTCCACTCTTCACTCCTTACCTCTCCTTTAATCTTCTTTTCTTTAGTTCTCCCTCCTCCTCTCTTCCTTCCCTCTCCACTCTTTTCCTCTAATGTACTCTTTTTTTTTTTTTCCTACTCCTTTCCTCTCCCCTACTACCTCTCCTGTTCTATCTTCCCTCTCTCTTCTCTGTTCCTCCACCTCTCCCTCTTTTCCTTTCATCTCCTTTCCCCTCCTCTCTTATCCCTCCCTTTTCTTCTCCCCCCC
>NW_017309392.1:32202-32487 GCF_000935625.1 Nanorana parkeri
CTCCATTCCCCCTCCTCTCTTCTCCCTCTCCTCTCCTCCATTCCCCCCCTCCTCTCTTCTCCCCTGTTCTCTTTTCCCCTCCATTTCCCCTTTCCTCTCTTCTGCCTCTCCTCCTTTCTTGTTCTCCCCCTCCTCTCTTCTCACTCCCCTCCCTTCTCTCCTCTCATCTCCTCCTTTCTCCTCTCTTCTCTTTCCCCCCTCTCCTCTCCTTCACCTACCAGTCCGCCCCTATCTTCTCCTTTCTTTTTGTTTCCACACCTTTGCTCCGCTCTCCCCTCCCTGAAC
>NW_017309392.1:32512-35171 GCF_000935625.1 Nanorana parkeri
AGAGACTTTGGCACATTTGGGAAGGAACGGGGAAATAACTACAGGCTCAGCAAATGGTGTCCAAGCAGCCATATAACATGAGGGTGACATGGATAGAAGATGAGTCGGCTTTGTAGAAAAAAAGGTAGACAGTGTTTCTAAAGGTGAGGGGGGTTCCCCTTTAAGGCCTCTTGCGATGTTCTGTGCTGAACAAGGAACCCGTCTCTCACCTCCTGATCCTCAATGTGTATTTCACGAGACAGACGCAGATTTATAAACTGTACATCGAAGAGATAACTGTACTCATACTCTGGCTCTTGTACGTCCGGCGACCCCCGCTGCTTCAGCCAAACGTAAAAAAAATACAAACCGGTTCTAACCCGGCTCCCAGCGGTGGCTGTTTGGGCCGGAGCCAGACAATGTCTTAATGGGCTTTTTGTTTCTGCTGCTGCTGGGGCTCAGAGGCCCATTCTGTTCTTCCATCTCCTTTTGAAATGCTTATCTGGCTGCAGGTTCGGGCGCTGCTCACCTCAAAGGGATATTCCTCGCCCTTCGGCGCGGCGGATGGAATACTAATCGAATCCACACAAACGCTTCCATTGTAGGCAATTGTGGCACCGGAGAGGTGACCGCAGAAGGGCAGAGCTGTCGCTGAGATTGAGCGAAGGTGACATGTCGGGGGTCCCTCAGTGCTGGAGATCCCTATCATCCGCTCCTTGATTCGTCATTGTGGAATGTGACAACTTTGCTCAGTCCGCTCCACAGAAAATTGCCCAGTCTTCCATTGTGCCACAGACCCGTCTTCAAGGGCTTGAACGTGTTGGCTGGTCCAGGAAGGTCGCCACCTATTCCGAGGTTATCCACACTCAGGGCCGGTGCTAGGGTGCTAGGATTTTAGTCAAGGTGGGCAAGGTGCATTTTTGCGCCCCTACCCCCCCCCCAATACTTGTACTTGTCAAAATGCCCCGATGTTTGCGCTATGTTTTTTTTTTTCTTTTTCAATTATCTTATTATTGTTTATTTTGTATAATGGCTGGATGGGCATGTGGTGCCATGAGATGCTGAAGAACCCCTGCGAGGGTAATTGTTCTGTTCTGTGAACTTTCATTTAATAAAAGTGGGCAAGGAAGCCCTTGAATGAAGATTACAGCGAGTGGATGCGTCCTTAAAGGAGAACTATGAGGTCAGTGCTTTTCCCCATAGTACTCCCGATCTACTGAGCCGACCTTTGACAGTCTCATTGTCACGGGTCGGCTAGAACTATGAGGTGAGTGGAAAGCCCCTCCCCCCTCATAGTTCTCCTTTAATGCGCTACCATTGGAAGCTAAATCTCACAATAATAGTAGTAGCAGCAGCAGTAATATCCGCCACTAAATGAATGACTTCCTGCTCGTAGAAGGCAAAGGTTCATCTGAACAAATGGTCCAAATCTCCCCATTTAGTTCCCCCGGGTCCACGAATCGCGAACCCTGCATGACCCGCGAACGTCGCTCTGCCAAGTGACAGGATCCCCCAACGCCTGAGAATCTGAGGTGACAAGAATGTTACCATTGCGGGCAAACATGTAAGAGCGCGACGGCTGTTCCGTGCATGTGAGCGTCGTAAAATGTCCGTGTGACGTCAAGGTGTCACGGCTCTTTTGAACATGACCTCTCCGCGGCCTCCGATTCGCCGCCTCCGACGGGTAAGATTCAGAGGAAGCCATTTGTCGTCGTCGGATTTTAACTAGATCGCACCTCTGTGCGAAATGCCCCAAATGAAGAGAAAACCCTCCCGGGCCGGCTGACGCGGGACGAGGCCTCGGCGACACCTTGACATATGGCCAACGTCGGGGAGGAGACGTCCGTCACACACGGGGGGCACACCGAGCTGGTACTGTGACAAAAATATCCGTTTTCCACCCCAGTCGGGACTGGGAGCCCGGGCAGTCTGAAAACAAAAAAAAATGACTCACCGGCTCGGCTCTGACCAAACGTCTCGTAACTCCTTCCAGCTGCCGAACATCATAAGAGAACGCCGAGGAAAAACCAAATCATATACAAGATGAATGGTTACCTGGGTCTGATTTTTCTTTTTTTTGGGGGGTAAAAGAAACAAACTTCCAACCAGTGGCGTCACAAGGGGGGTGCGGCCCGCACCCGGGTGACACCATTGGAGGGGTGACACCAAAATGACTCGCAGTCATTTTGGTGTCACCCCCCTCTGAAAAGTCGGCCGCTCGGTCACGGACCGAACGCCCGACAGTATCAGGAGAGAGGAGGGGACCCGGCGGCATACCTCATCCCGCCGGGTGACTGTCCCCTCCTCTCTCTGCCGGCGTCCATCACCAAGATGGCCGCCGGCAGGCACCAGATTACTGCCGCACGTGGTGACGTCACGCTCAAGCGCAGTGACGTCTCGGCAGGGTGGCACTCGGTTACCGCTCCGGGTGTCACCCAGCCTCGGGACGCCCCTGCTTACAGCTAAACCCTTATTGGGTGAAATTCAGTTTATATTTGATAACATTCCGTCTTCACCCTTTTTCCTCATTCTCCCATCTCAGTGCTGCTGATCTCCTCCAGCCACTTTCAGCCATTTCCTGTCTACATGCACTCGCTCCAGTGTCAGCTGCTTCTCTAAACTGGCTCGTTGATAGTTACAACAGGGGACCATGTTGGCCAGTTGTGAACACCACCATGTG
>NW_017309392.1:35299-35844 GCF_000935625.1 Nanorana parkeri
CGTGGGGGTTTGCCGCTGCTACCTTGGGGCACAGCTCTTCCCAGCATCCCGTCCAGCTCACTGATGTCACGAGTTGGGTGGGACACCAACCAGAGTGTCCAAGGTTGCTGAGCTCTTCCTGACCGGAAAGGGGGGACAGGCACACCTGCTGCCCCATGTTACTCGATGAGATGCCACCTCAGGCTTTCTCATTATAAGAACGGACCTGGTGACAACGCAGAAACAGAATCGGGAGACGGTTGTCACCTGGATAAAGGGGCACCTACCTCCCATCAGAAGCCCTTGTTACTATACACAGAGATTTCCTAACTTCTTGACAGGAACATTGCTTGAGATAACAATGCGGAGGGCACAGGCCAGCTCTGCATTTCTGGCAGGATCAACAGATAATCTCCTTTATTCAACAGACATAGGAAAACACTTTCAATGGCGTATCTAACAGTCCAAAAGGGGAGAAAATAGGAGACGTTCATTGTTTAGGTTAACAACTTAAGACTTTAGGACTATGATCTCCAAGGACCCCCCCCCCCCCCCCCCCCCCCCCC
>NW_017309392.1:36210-37383 GCF_000935625.1 Nanorana parkeri
ACATGTGACCATTATTTATTATATTAAAAGAAAAGAACTTATTGAGCAGGGCCGTAACTAAAGATCATGGGTCCCCGTAGCAAAAATGTGACTGTGGGCCCCCCTGATGACCTCACTGTGAGCTGTGGGTAACAATGCCAAGATCCCAAAGTCTCTGCGCTGTAAACTCCACAGGGGATTAGAGTTGTTGCCAACTGCAATCGATCTAGCGCTGTTTTATGTTCACATGTCCTATGTTTAATTCGCCTCAGTGACCTGAACGGGGGCCCCCTTCCACCCCCAGGCCCCATAGCAGCTGCCCGGGCTGCTATAGCTATAGTTACGCCACTGTTATTGAGAGTCTCCTTTAGATTTATAGGAGATTTTCTGACACTTCCTGTGATGCCCCCGGGACAGGAAGACCACGGCGAATACTGCCACGAGGCTTCTAACTCTTTCCAGCTCCATCCAAAAAGTGTGAGCAGTTCCACTTTAAAGGGGCTCACTTAGGGGTTGCCACCTTTTTCTTCAAGCAAAACCCGAACACTCTAGCGAAGTGCGGACATTGTTTTGGGAGAATGAGTCGCGGCTTATTCATATGTAAATATCACAGTTGACACTATTGTCAGTGAGGGGCCAGTAGCCCCGATCTTAATTTTGGTTGCCCCCGTCTCCCTGACATCTTGTGTCCGGGTTCCTGCTGCCATGAAACCCGGACACGGCATTCAAAACCCGGACTGTCCGGGTGAATCCTGGACAGGTGGCAAACCTGGGCTCACTAAGGGCTGTCTATGAGACTCCCCAATGGGAGAGCTTGACAGGAAGTCAGCTGTGCATCTAGAAAATGTTTCGCCTCGGGGGGGTTTAACCTTCATAAGACCCCGAAGCTTAGAAAACATATCTTGCAATATCCCAAACGACTTATTTCATACAAAGTTGCAGTTTCGGCCCCTCTGAGGTTCTATTTTTTGCCTGGTTTAGCCCTCGGTGGCGTTCCAATTTTGTCTGTACAGAAATAAACCCCTACCAAGCATTTCCTGTACAAATGACTGACATCAGCTCGAATTTACTGGCAGCGCCTCTCACCTGTAACTCTACACAGTTTGGAATAAATTCCGTCCGCCTTTCCTGTTTGCGCCGGTCATGCGCCGCCGGGCGAGTGTTCTGATGACTTGTGAGTTTTCGCTCGCCATT
>NW_017309392.1:37400-38299 GCF_000935625.1 Nanorana parkeri
TCCTGCGGAGGGAGCGCGGACCAATTTTTTTCCGGCAGCCTCAGCGACGCGTTCCGATATAAAAAAAGATGTTACTGTGAGAGATCTGAAAGGGGATCAAAAGGTAGAATTTGCATTGGGCGAGGAGGCCAGAGAAACCCCCCTGCTGGGACTGAAATGAAAGCGAGGGTAGAAGGTCCGACGCTCACAGCGAGGGGGGCCCCCCGGGGGGGAACTGGATGAAGATCAATTTATCTTTTATGTACAAAGTTTCAGATTCAATCTTTTGATTTTCCCAGAAATGGAAAACGAAGACTGCACACAGCTCATGACTGCTGTCTACGTGTCTGCGTTCAGTGGTTGGCCCGCGCTCATGCTCATCTAAATGCATACGTTAAAGGAGAACTATGAGGGGGGGGATTGCTGCCACCATTGAACATCTTGTACATGGAGATCATATCCCCCCTTAATCTCCTCACCTCCAATGTGAACATGTTTAAATTTAGTAGCCTCGTCTCGTAGCTCTGGTCCTCCATTCCCCTAATTAGTTTGGTTGCCCTCCGCTGGACTTTTTCCAACTCAAGGACATCTTTTCTTAGTACTGGTGACCAGAACTGGACCGCGTACTCCAGATGTGGCCGAACCAATGATCTCATATATAGGTTGTCACCCTAAATAGCAGGAAGTGCCTGAACAAGGACCATCATGGCAGGATCACCGGGCAATATTTGAATGAAAGCTGCAGATTTAAAAGGAGTGGAAATGAATGTTGAAATGAACACATTGAAGCTCCTTTGAGATTTGACTGATTGGGTTCCCATCCACCATAAGGTCAGCTATGAAGGAAAGGCCCGGGGAACCTCAGACAGTTCGCCTTTCATCAGAAAGAATCCCCCCCCCCCCTATTGGGGTATAATGGA
>NW_017309392.1:38686-39043 GCF_000935625.1 Nanorana parkeri
TTCTGGTCAGCGGAGAGGAGACAATGTCCATCTGAGGTCTCAGGTATCTCCTACGCTGCCGAGTCAAAAGGTCAGCCGCAGGATCAGGTCCTCAGCAGACTGTCCAGCCTGTCAACCATTCAAAGACCCGCTGGCAGAGAGAGAGAAGAATGCCGCGAGGTGTGGCTGGTGTCATGTCCAAGATGCCAGGAACAGGAGATTTCCACTTCAAAGCCCCGGAGGAAGAAGCCATCAAGCCCGGAGATGCCTCCATCTCAGCACCACGCCTGCACTTTGTCACCTGACTCGTCTCCAGGAGTCAGTGCAGGGTAAAGAATAGGAGGGCGGCCGTTCCTCATGTAGGAGGCCCGTGGGGGG
>NW_017309392.1:39916-40338 GCF_000935625.1 Nanorana parkeri
TGTGATTTAAAATAGAGAGGGAACGCCCAACGCGTTTCAGGGGTTGTGGGCGTACCCCCATTCTTCAGGGATGAGATGTAGAAGCTCCGTTCCCGTTAGGAGCATAGAAGAACCCTGCTGCAGTATGGCAGCCAAAAGACCAACGAAGACATTACTCTGGACCTCTCTGGACTCTGACATGTGGAGGGTTTTGCTGTTTGCCTGATGAAGGGACCTTTGGGTTGCGAAACGTCGCACGGAGATGTTGCACCACTTCAGTCAATTAAAGAGATTGACTGGACATCATATTGGGGTGCGAGTGACTTTTCGCTGGTCTTACATGCAGTGGTGTATGTACAAATCCTGCTGCCCTAGGCATGACAGCAGCGTCGCCCCTCCTTACCCCCGTCCGTCTGACATTCCGCCGAGTGACCGTCAGCACC
>NW_017309392.1:40581-47213 GCF_000935625.1 Nanorana parkeri
CCCCGGGGCGATCACTCACCGGAGCAGTCAAAGCACCGCCGACCGCTGCCTGGACACCGCCGCAAGCCACGTCCACCAAACCGCCGTCCCCGCCGCTACGATGGCCTCCGGTTCTCTCCCCTTCTCTCGACCACAGCAATTGCCGCACTCTGGGAATCTGCCGCTCCAGGCAAACGCCTTGTTTGCCTCGCGGCAGATACGCCCCTGCTTACATGTGGAGGGGGGAGGCTTCTATTCCTTATCCTGCAGTCACCATTTTCTAAGGACCACTCACATAAGTCTTAGGACGCAAAGGGGCTGATATAGTAACACCCCCCCCCAAGCTCCTCGGCTCCATCTAGTGATGGTAATGCTGTGCTAACGGCGTTCGCACAGCTATATGCTGGGTGGAACGGTTATACGGTGGCCACGCCAAGGTGATTCAGCAAGCAATGGGTGCAATTCGAAACCCTGCATGACCAGATTTACTAAAGCTGACTAACAAGGGGGAGGGTCCGCCTTCAGTACCAGCACCTGAGCAGTGAATGTGCCTGCGTTCTGGGTGCGGGCGCTTGCTCCGCAGGTGGGGAGGGGGGGCGTGGCTCCGGTGCCATTGACTTCAATGCACCGCCATGCCCCTGAACGCAGGTGTTTTTTCGTTGTCATTGAGATGCGTCATTTGAAAAGTAGATGAAACATTGTGGGCGCCCCTGATATTAGACTATAAAAAAAGCTGACAGCGGTTCTATCTATTATCTGCTTTATACAGTTAGAAGTCATCTGCAGCAAAACAATTATAATTCATTCCTATAAAGTATCTCAGCAAACATGAAACTCCTGTTGCAGGGGATGCTTCTAATTTTACTTCCAGCTCTGTGCAGAGTCCTGAGAAAATGCAGCAAGCCACGAGCACAGGGGGGTTCTATTCCGTACATTGAAGGTCTACCTTGAATCCACCCTCATTGGTCTTCTCGCAGAGGAGGGACCCAGCTCTGGGTGGCATACCCCTGGCGCACAAAACCTGGCATCAGAGGCGGCAGCATTCCAACCATGAGTCGGAGCTATGCAAATGAAATATAATTCTGATATTAAAGGAGAACTACGGGGTTAGAGCTTTTCCCCACAGTTCTCCTTAGGGTAACGGGAGGACACAAACTAGCGTCCTCCCGTCACCCTAAGCGCAGTATATAGGGAGCTACAGCTCGCGGTATACTGAGACGACGCAGCTGAAGCGGATCCCGACAATTGTGTCTGGATCCGCCCAGCTGCGTGAGTGACAGCTGGCTCTGCCTATCTAGAGCTATACCCGCCCCCTCCCCCGTCCGTTCGGCCAGTCAGCGCTGGCGAATCGGAGCGGGGAGGGGGGAATCCAGCCCCTCCCCTGTCACGGCAGAGAGCCGTGACAGGATCGAGAGGTGAGCGAGCGCCGGTATGTGTTCTCTCACCTCCCGATCTACTGAGCCGACCTGTGACAGTCTCATTGTCACAGGTCGGCTAGAACTATGAGGTGAGTGAAAAGCCCCTCCCCCCTCATAGTTCTCCTTTAATGACGATGTGATTGGCTGTTGGGCAGATGAGCCGCTATGAGCACCTCGTACCCCGCCCCTCATCTGGTGATGGTTTCTCATGTTTGCAGTCAATCTCCGGGCCTGATTGCGGCTCGCCGACAGGGCCGGGAAATGGGAAACAGGATAATCACGTCAGGAGTGGTGAGCGCAGTGCGCGGCGGGTGATAACAAGCATCTGTTCTACACGAGCCGCGTAATATCGCTAATTACACGTGAAACAAGCAAACAGGTTTTCGCCAGCCGGGCTGATGGGGGCGATCCATCATGCTGACAGGGCGCTGCGCCACATCGGAATGGTGTCCAACGGTGGAGGCAGCCAGCTGTGAGCGATTGTCTGTAACAATGAAACAAGCCCCCCTCCCCCCCCCACGGGAACGGCGATAAAAAAAAGTGTTCAATGCGCTTTGCCGGGATGCCGCCGCGTTTCTCGAAAAGACAGCGCGTTCCGGATTCAGGGGAGTCACGTGACTGGTCCTTCCGGATGATTTTCCGGGCCGTCAAGTTAATAAAACCCGATGAGTGCCATTTGGCTGTAGAACTGTAAGGTGCCGAGTGGCTGGTCGTCCACTGCCAGCTGCTGCAGAGAAGACAATGGGGAAACAGTGGTCTCTCTGCAGAGGTCCAACACTCCCCCTGCTGAGTCAGATCTATAAGTACTGATTGGAAAGACCTGGCTCTGACTCAGCAGGGGGGCGTGTCAGACCTCTGCAGAGAGACCTGGATCTGACTCAGTAGGGGGCGTGTCAGACCTCTGCAGAGAGACCTGGATCTGACTCAGCAGGGGGCGTGTCAGACCTCTGCAGAGATACCTGGATCTGACTCAGTAGGGGGCGTGTCAGACCTCTGCAGAGAGACCTGGATCTGACTCAGCAGGGGGCGTGTCAGACCTTTGCAGAGAGACCTTGCTCTTACTCAGTAGGGGGGCGTGTCAGACACGCCCATCGGATTGCCAGACAGAGAAGCGTGATTGGTCCCTCCAGAGAACACGCCTCCTCTTCTCTAGAGTCCAGTGGCGGCGCGCTTTACACCGCGGCATCCCACGCTTTGCATTGCACTTGGTGATGTGCGGCTTGGATGCAGCTGCTCGGCCATGGAAACCCATTCCATGAAGCTCTCTACGCACTGTTGTTGCGCCAATCTGACGGCCGCATGGAGTTTGGAGGTCTGTAGCTATTGACTCTGCAGACAGTCGGCGACTTCTGCGCACTTCAGCATGCGCTGACCCCGCTCTGTCATGTGACGTGGCCGACCACTTCCTGGCTGAGTTGCTGTTGTTCCCAGTTGCTTCCACTTTGTTGTAATCCCAGTAACAGGTGACCGCGGCGGAATGTTTAGTAGCCAGGAAATGTCACGGTTGGACTTATTGCGCAGGTGACAACCTATCACGGCACCACGCTTGCAGTCACTGAGCTCCCGAGAGCGTCCCGTTCTCTCACCAATGTCTGTAGAAGCGTCTGCATGCCGAGGTGCCTCATCCTATACACCGGGGGCCATGGAGGGGATTGGAGGACCTGAATCACATGCTATGGAGGGGGAGGGGCCCAATACTTTTGGCAATATAGTGTATATAGAACTCCAGTATATAAATATCAATATTCCACCTTATCTGGGAGTTTCTTGATATTACAAACTGATTTAAAGTGAAATGATATTTGATGACAATATATAGATACAATGTTTCCATGTTTGATCATTTCTTAGGAAGTCATTGAAGTCCAGATATGTACAACTTTATTTTCCTATATTTTAGGTTACATGTAAACTTTTCATGCTGGAAATAAAAATGTGAATTTTTTTAAAAAAAATATATAAATTGGCAAAAATTCTACAAAATAGATCCGGCCGGAATTTTCGGAGAAGAACGAGGGGATCGGGAGGGATCGTTCATTGGATAGAAGTTTGCCAGACACAATGGGGACAAAGAGATTTCTGGGATTCTGTTACTCGGTTGTGGAAACTGTTTGAGATGCAGAGAGGTGATAACGATGAGCAAACATCCCTCTCCGGCCTCTGCAGGTGACACGGCCGTCCTGACTCCTTCTTTGTCCTGTACAAGTGCAGCGTCCCATCCCCCCCCCCCTCGGCCCCCCCCGGCCCTCCCTTGTCCGCTCTCTGCGGCCCGTCCATCGTGTGCTGTCCATCCTCGTCCTCTTCTTCTTCAACGGAGCGGACTTCCTCTCTGGCAGAATGTTGATGTACAAAGTATCTCTTTCCCCCGTCACGCCGCGCACGGCCCATTTCCTACACGCTGCCTCATGGCGGGTTCCAATGGCGCGGGGCAGGTAAGGCCACATGATCACGATCAGACCTCTGATTGGTTCCTGAGCTCAAGTAGCCGATTTCACACCTGGGCGAATCTTTATGCGCGAAGCCCCCATTTGTGAAATCTCATTTTTCCCACTTTGGAAAGGTGATCGTTCTTCTCACAATGGGACGAGGATGATCATTCTGATGTCAAATGGCATCGCTTGCTAACAACTGCCGGCCTGCAGCAGCTGGAAGAAACGATAGGGGTCATAGAAACTCTCAATGGCTGTCATCTGTGAGAGGTCATGTGACATGAACTCCTCAATTAACACTGAGGACTGAGGACTGAGGACTGCAGAGCTGTATTTATTACTTTGCCATGTGAGGGCAGGGGCGTCCCCAGGCGTGGTGTCACCCAGAGCGAGTGCCTTGTGATACCCCACTGGGACGCCATCACGCATGACGCCCCAGAGTTAGAACGCAGGAATTGATGTGACACACGTTCCCATTCGGCTGATCGCATTGCGGCCGGAGGGCTTGGCTACGGTGCCATTCAATTCAATAAACCGCCACCCCTCAGTGCGTTCCGGCCCGGTTCTGGCACGTTTAATCCGTATATACTACCGTATTTACCATTTGGGCTCCAGGTTCCAGCAGTTCTCCTGTCCTGAGTCCTACATCCTCTTGTAGGGGAGGCGGGGCTTACCGACTTAGCTATGGACAGGTGCAAACACTGCTGGACTTTCTTGTTAGCAAGCCCAGCGCACAGTGCAAACTGAGTGTCATGGACGCTCCCTGCCATGAACTTCAATCTTTATTTCCCTTTTTATAAACGCACCAGCGCACTACCCCCCACCCTCCCCCCCCGGGCGGTCCTGTTTCCTGCGCTGCACTGTCGAGGGTTGAGATCGTGGCGGCCATGGTTACGTCGCGATCCGCGTGGCGGCTCCGATGTATATACATCTCCAGATGAAAGATCCGAAGCAGAGAATTCTCCTCTCTGAAAGGTTTTCATTGAGGACGTTTCTTTGCCAACAAGAATTTCGTTTTTTTTTCGGGAGGAACCTTCATTGTAACATTGTACTTCTCTTCGCCGCGCGTTGCTTCAATGTAAACAGACGCGATCCGACATGTGCGCGGCAGAGGGGTATCCGGGATTGCCCCCCCTCCTCCAACTTCTGCACACCAGAAATCACAAAAGGGCGCAGCGGCATTTTCCCACAATCCGATGCCAGCGCGCGCGTCGATGTATACATAACCCGCACCTCCGCCCGTGTCGCGGGGCGGGGAGGGAAAGCGCCTTTTCTATATCACGCGGGAGGAGGAGGCGAGCTGACAATGATGTACGATGTGTTTAGTACCGAACGCTAATTTCTGATAGCGTGTGCTGCAACTCGTTACCGCTCGCACGTGTTTCATGTCTCACGCGCGTTCCGTGGATGCGAGCTATGCGGAAGTTATGACAAATCGCGTTTGGCTCGCCCCGCCCTGCCTGCCAGCGCCGGGGGTCCATGCCTTTCAAGGCGGCGCAGCTGGCAGAGGGGCTGGGATGTAATGGGTAGCAGGTTTCTGTCCGTGCGTTCTAACGGCTGGGCCCGCGTATATTTGCATAAACGCAGAGCGGATTATTTATATCTTGTCAAAACATGTCATCGGCCGCGCCCGGCGAGCGTGTTTCTTGTTACACGAGCGAGATTGCGGCTTCGTTCTCCGAGGGAGCGCCCTTCCCCGCCCGGACGTGAAAAATGTTACATTGGAAGCAGTGGCGTAACAATCGCCATAGCAACCCAGGCGGCCGCTATGGGGCCCGGGCACAGGGGGGCCCGGCCACATTGTCAGCTCGGCCAGGGCATCCCTCTGATGCCGTGTGGGCCGCCTGCGTCGCTATGGCATGTAAGGGTGCCGGCTGTCACTGACACAGCTCAGCCGCGGCGTTTCCCCCTCACAGCCGCCGCGGAGCTGTGTCAGTGACACCTAGCAGCTACGGCAGAAGAGGCTGGCTTTCGCAGTGAAGGAGGAGGCGGGGCCCGCCTAAGAGAGACCCCGCCTCCTCTTACATCACTGGTCAGCAACCTAAGAGCAGGTGGGGCCAGTGATGTAAGAGGAGGCGGGGCCCGTCGATAGAAGAGGAGGCGGGGCCCGCGGACGGAAGAGGAGGGGACCACGGAGGCGGACAGCGCTGACAGGTAAGAGGTGTGCAGCCCACCTGAGACCCTGCAGAGCCCACTATAGAGAGTCTATGGCGGGCTCTGCAGGGTCACTCTCAGGTGGGCTCTCACCAGGGCTCAGGTGGGGCATAACTAGCAATCACGGGGGCCCCCTAAAAAATGTTGCTATGGGGCCCCGTGATTTCTAGCTACGCCCCTAATTGAAAGCCTCTGAGTTACCACCCGCCATCTTCTGAAGGACCCCGAACCTTGGAGTGTGGAAAAACCGCCCGCATGTTCCCTGGTTCCAGCCCCGCCCACTTTCCCCACACACTTCAGCCCCACCTACTTATATGGGAGGAGGAAAGGGAGGTTCTATGGTATGTCATGGAATCATGTGACCAGAGCCTGCAGTCTCATCTATAAGATGGACCTAGAGTCAAGTTTTTGTTCACACACACACATACCATAATATGATTCACATTTTGTTTTTCTGTTGTTCAAATTGACATTAATTAGACTGAAAATCCACTAAAATTAAATAATATGTCACCCCCCCTCCCCCCATCGCCTTCTGTGAGGTGACTACTAGACATTTGGTGATAGCCGGGGCTGTAGTCAGCCTGGCTGGATGTATAGTGGCAGTTATCTGGTTAATTCCCGGTGTCTGGCATTGCCTGTACCCCCCCCC